>NW_028142481.1:0-60561 GCF_055691185.1 Crinia signifera | reverse complement strand
TCCCACTTCCGCTTTGGGGGCCAGCAACTGTTGACAGGGCAAGCCTGGGCATGGCAGGGGGCTTAAGGGGGCCTGGACCCACCCACTTCCGCTTTGGGGGCCAGCAACAGTTTCCAGGGCAAGCCTGGGCATGGCAGGGGGCTTAAGGGGGCCTGGGCCCGCCCACTTCCGCTTTGGGGGCCAGCAACTGTTGACAGGGCAAGCCTGGGCATGGCAGGGGGCTTAAGGGGGCCTGGACCCGCCCACTTCCGCTTTGGGGCCCAGCAACAGTTGCCAGGCAAACCTGGGCATGGCAGGGGGCTTAAGGGGGCCTGGGCCCGCCCACTTCCGCTTTGGGGGCCAGCAGCAGTTGCCAGGGCAAGCCTGGGCATTGCAGGGGGCTTAAGGGGGCCTGGACCCGCCCACTTCCGCTTTGGGGGCCAGCAATAGTTGCCAGGGCAAGCCTGGGCATGGCAGGGGGCTTAAAAGGGCCTGGACCCGCCCACTTCCGCTTTGGGGGCCAGCAACAGTTGCCAGGGCAAACCTGGGCATGGCAGGGGGCTTAAGGGGGCCTGGGCCCGCCCACTTCCGCTTTGGGGGCCAGGAACAGTTGCCAGGGCAAGCCTGGGAATGGCAGGGGGCTTAAGGGGGCCTGTGCCCGCCCACTTCCGCTTTGGGGGCCAGCAACAGTTGCCAGGGCAAGCCTGGGCATGGCAAGGGGCTTAAGGGAGCCTGGACCCGCCCACTTCCGATTTGGGGGCCAGCAACTGTTGCCAGGGCAAGCCTGGGCATGGCAGGGGGCTTAAGGGGGCCTGGGCCCGCCCACTTCCGCTTTGGGGGCCAGCAACAGTTGCCAGGGCAAGCCTGGGCATGGCAGGGGGCTTAAGGGGGCCTGGACCCGCCCACTTCCGCTTTGGGGGCCAGGAACAGTTGCCAGGGCAAGCCTGGGCATGGCAGGGGGCTTAAGGGGGCCTGGACCCGCCCACTTCCGCTTTGGGGGCCAGGAACAGTTGCCAGGGCAAGCCTGGGCATGGCAGGGGGCTTAAGGGGGCCTGTGCCCGCCCACTTCCGCTTTGGGGGCCAGCAACTGTTGCCAGGGCAAGCCTGGGCATGGCAGGGGGCTTAAGGGGGCCTGGACCCGCCCATTTCCGCTTTGGTGGCCAGCAACTGTTGCCAGGGCAAGCCTGGGCATGGCAGGGGGCTTAAGGGAGCCTGGACCCGCCCACTTCCGCTTTGGGGGCCAGCAACAGTTGCCAGGGCAAGCCTGGGCATGGCAGGGGGCTTATGGGGGCCTGGACCCGCCCACTTCCGCTTTGGGGGCCAGCAACAGTTTCCAGGGCAAGCCTGGGCATGGCAGGGGGCTTAAGGGGGCCTGGGCCCGCCCACTTCCGCTTTGGGGGCCAGCAACTGTTGCCAGGGCAAGCCTGGGCATGGCAGGGGGCTTAAGGGGGCCTGGACCCGCCCACTTCCGCTTTGGGGCCCAGCAACAGTTGCCAGGCAAACCTGGGCATGGCAGGGGGCTTAAGGGGGCCTGGGCCCGCCCACTTCCGCTTTGGGGGCCAGCAGCAGTTGCCAGGGCAAGCCTGGGCATTGCAGGGGGCTAAAGGGGGCCTGGACCCGCCCACTTCCGCTTTGGGGGCCAGCATCTGTTGCCAGGGCAAGCCTGGGCATGGCAGGGGGCTTAAGGGGGCCTAAGCCCGCCCACTTCCGCTTTGGGGGCCAGCAACAGTCGCCAGGGCAAGCCTGGGCATGGCAGGGGGCTTAAGGGGGCCTGGACCCGCCCACTTCCGCTTTGGGGGCCAGCAACAGTTGCCAGGGCAAGCCTGGGCATGGCAGGGGGCTTAAGGGGGCCTGGACCCGCCCACTTCCGCTTTGGGGGCCAGCAACAGTTGCCAGGGCAAGCCTGGGCATGGCAGGGGGCTTAAGGGGGCCTTGACCCGCCCACTTCCGCTTTGGGGGCCAGCAACAGTTGCCAGGGCAAGCCTGGGCATGGCAGGGGGCTTAAGGGGGCCTGGACCCGCCCACTTCCGCTTTGGGGGCCAGCAACAGTTTCCAGGGCAAGCCTGGGCATTGCAGGGGGCTTAAGGGGGCCTGGGCCCGCCCACTTCCGCTTTGGGGGCCAGCAACTGTTGCCAGGGCAAGCCTGGGCATGGCAGGGGGCTTAAGGGGGCCTGGACCCGCCCACTTCCGCTTTGGGGGCCAGCAACAGTTGTCAGTGCAAGCCTGGGCATGGCAGGGTGCTTAAGGGGGCCTGGACCCGCCCACTTCCGCTTTGGGGGCCAGCAACTGTTGCCAGGGCAAGCCTGGGCATGGCAGGGGGCTTAATGGGGCCTGGGCCCGCCCACTTCCGCTTTGGGGGCCAGCAACTGTTGACAGGGCAAGCCTGGGCATGGCAGGGGGCTTAAGGGGGCCTGGACCCGCCCACTTCCGCTTTGGGGCCCAGCAACAGTTGCCAGGCAAACCTGGGCATGGCAGGGGGCTTAAGGGGGCCTGGGCCCGCCCACTTCCGCTTTGGGGGCCAGCAGCAGTTGCCAGGGCAAGCCTGGGCATTGCAGGGGGCTTAAGGGGGCCTGGACCCGCCCACTTCCGCTTTGGGGGCCAGCAACAGTTGCCAGGGCAAGCCTGGGCATGGCAGGGGGCTTAAAAGGGCCTGGACCCGCCCACTTCCGCTTTGGGGGCCAGCAACAGTTGCCAGGGCAAGCCTGGGCATGGCAGGGGGCTTAAGGGGGCCTGGGCCCGCCCACTTCCGCTTTGGGGGCCAGGAACAGTTGCCAGGGCAAGCCTGGGAATGGCAGGGGGCTTAAGGGGGCCTGTGCCCGCCCACTTCCGCTTTGGGGGCCAGCAACAGTTGCCAGGGCAAGCCTGGGCATGGCAGGGGGCTTAAGGGAGCCTGGACCCGCCCACTTCCGATTTGGGGGCCAGCAACTGTTGCCAGCGCAAGCCTGGGCATGGCAGGGGGCTTAAGGGGGCCTGGGCCCGCCCACTTCTGCTTTGGGGGCCAGCAACAGTTGCCAGGGCAAGCCTGGGTATGGCTGGGGGCTGGAGGGCGCCTGGCCCTGCCCACTTCCGCTTTGGGGGCCAGCAGCAGTTGCCAGGGCAAGCCTGGGCATGGCAGGGGGCTTAAGGGGGCCTGGACCCGCCCACTTCCGCTTTGGGGACCAGCAACAGTTGCCAGGGCAAGCCTGGGTATGGCTGGGGGCTGGAGGGCGCCTGGCCCTGCCCACTTCCGCTTTGGGGTCCAGCAGCAGTTGCCAGGGCAAGCCTGGGCATGGCAGGGGGCTTAAGGGGGCCTGGGCCCGCCCACTTCCGCTTTGGGGGCCAGCAACAGTTGCCAGGGCAAGCCTGGGCATGGCAGGGGGCTTATGGGGGCCTGGACCCGCCCACTTCCGCTTTGGGGGCCAGCAACAGTTTCCAGGGCAAGCCTGGGCATGGCAGGGGGCTTAAGGGGGCCTGGGCCCGCCCACTTCCGCTTTGGGGGCCAGCAACTGTTGCCAGGGCAAGCCTGGGCATGGCAGGGGGCTTAAGGGGGCCTGGACCCGCCCACTTCCGCTTTGGGGCCCAGCAACAGTTGCCAGGCAAACCTGGGCATGGCAGGGGGCTTAAGGGGGCCTGGGCCCGCCCACTTCCGCTTTGGGGGCCAGCAGCAGTTGCCAGGGCAAGCCTGGGCATTGCAGGGGGCTAAAGGGGGCCTGGACCCGCCCACTTCCGCTTTGGGGGCCAGCATCTGTTGCCAGGGCAAGCCTGGGCATGGCAGGGGGCTTAAGGGGGCCTAAGCCCGCCCACTTCCGCTTTGGGGGCCAGCAACAGTCGCCAGGGCAAGCCTGGGCATGGCAGGGGGCTTAAGGGGGCCTGGACCCGCCCACTTCCGCTTTGGGGGCCAGCAACAGTTGCCAGGGCAAGCCTGGGCATGGCAGGGGGCTTAAGGGGGCCTGGACCCGCCCACTTCCGCTTGGGGGGCCAGCAACAGTTGCCAGGGCAAGCCTGGGCATGGCAGGGGGCTTAAGGGGGCCTGGGCCCGCCCACTTCCGCTTTGGGGGCCAGCAACAGTTGCCAGGGCAAGCCTGGGCATGGCAGGGGGCTTAAGGGGGCCTTGACCCGCCCACTTCCGCTTTGGGGGCCAGCAACAGTTGCCAGGGCAAGCCTGGGCATGGCAGGGGGCTTAAGGGGGCCTGGACCCGCCCACTTCCGCTTTGGGGGCCAGCAACAGTTTCCAGGGCAAGCCTGGGCATGGCAGGGGGCTTAAGGGGGCCTGGGCCCGCCCACTTCCGCTTTGGGGGCCAGCAACTGTTGCCAGGGCAAGCCTGGGCATGGCAGGGGGCTTAAGGGGGCCTGGACCCGCCCACTTCCGCTTTGGGGGCCAGCAACAGTTGTCAGTGCAAGCCTGGGCATGGCAGGGTGCTTAAGGGGGCCTGGACCCGCCCACTTCCGCTTTGGGGGCCAGCAACTGTTGCCAGGGCAAGCCTGGGCATGGCAGGGGGCTTAAGGGGGCCTGGACCCGCCCACTTCCGCTTTGGGGGTCAGCAACAGTTGCCAGGGCAAGCCTGGGCATGGCAGGGGGCTTAAGGGGGCCTGGACCCGCCCACTTCCGCTTGGGGGGCCAGCAACAGTTGCCAGGGCAAGCCTGGGCATGGCAGGGGGCTTAAGGGGGCCTGGACCCGCCCACTTCCGCTTTAGGGACCAGCAACAGTTGCCAGGGCAAGCCTGGGTATGGCTGGGGGCTGGAGGGCGCCTGGCCCTGCCCACTTCCGCTTTGGGGTCCAGCAGCAGTTGCCAGGGCAAGCCTGGGCATGGCAGTGGGCTTAAGGGGGCCTGGGCCCGCCCACTTCCGCTTTGGGGGCCAGCAACAGTTGCCAGGGCAAGCCTGGGCATGGCAGGGGGCTTAAGGGGGCCTGGACCCGCCCAATTCCGCTTTGGGGGCCAGCAACAGTTGCCAGGGCAAGCCTGGGCATGGCAGGGGGATTAACTGGGCCTGGGCCCGCCCACTTCCGCTTTGGGGGCCAGCAACAGTTGCCAGGGCAAGCCTGGGCATGGCAGGGGGCTTAAGGGGGCCTGGGTCCGCCCACTTCCGCTTTGGGGGCCAGCAGCAGTTGCCAGGGCAAGCCTGGGCATTGCAGGGGGCTTAAGGGGGCCTGGACCCGCCCACTTCCGCTTTGGGGGCCAGCAACAGTTGCCAGGGCAAGCCTGGGCATGGCAGGGGGCTTAAGGGGGCCTGGACCCGCCCACTTCCGCTTTGGGGGCCAGCAACAGTTGCCAGGGCAAGCCTGGGCATGGCAGGGGGCTTAAGGGGGCATGGGCCCGCCCACTTCCGCTTTGGGGGCCAGGAACAGTTGCCAGGGCAAGCCTGGGAATGGCAGGGGGCTTAAGGGGGCCTGTGCCCGCCCACTTCCGCTTTGGGGGCCAGCAACAGTTGCCAGGGCAAGCCTGGGCATGGCAGGGGGCTTAAGGGAGCCTGGACCCGCCCACTTCCGATTTGGGGGCCAGCAACTGTTGCCAGGGCAAGCCTGGGCATGGCAGGGGGCTTAAGGGGGCCTGGGCCCGCCCACTTCCGCTTTGGGGGCCAGCAACAGTTGCCAGGGCAAGCCTGGGTATGGCTGGGGGCTGGAGGGCGCCTGGCCCTGCCCACTTCCGCTTTGGGGGCCAGCAGCAGTTGCCAGGGCAAGCCTGGGCATGGCAGGGGGCTTAAGGGGGCCTGGACCCGCCCACTTCCGCTTTGGGGACCAGCAACAGTTGCCAGGGCAAGCCTGGGTATGGCTGGGGGCTGGAGGGCGCCTGGCCCTGCCCACTTCCGCTTTGGGGTCCAGCAGCAGTTGCCAGGGCAAGCCTGGGCATGGCAGGGGGCTTAAGGGGGCCTGGGCCCGCCCACTTCCGCTTTGGGGGCCAGCAACAGTTGCCAGGGCAAGCCTGGGCATGGCAGGGGGCTTAAGGGGACCTGGACCCGCCCACTTCCGCTTTGGGGGCCAGCAACAGTTTCCAGGGCAAGCCTGGGCATGGCAGGGGGCTTAAGGGGGCCTGGGCCCGCCCACTTCCGCTTTGGGGGCCAGCAACTGTTGCCAGGGCAAGCCTGGGCATGGCAGGGGGCTTAAGGGGGCCTGGACCCGCCCACTTCCGCTTTGGGGCCCAGCAACAGTTGCCAGTCAAACCTGGGCATGGCAGGGGGCTTAAGGGGGCCTGGGCCCGCCCACTTCCGCTTTGGGGGCCAGCAGCAGTTGCCAGGGCAAGCCTGGGCATTGCAGGGGGCTAAAGGGGGCCTGGACCCGCCCACTTCCGCTTTGGGGGCCAGCATCTGTTGCCAGGGCAAGCCTGGGCATGGCAGGGGGCTTAAGGGGGCCTAAGCCCGCCCACTTCCGCTTTGGGGGCCAGCAACAGTTGCCAGGGCAAGCCTGGGCATGGCAGGGGGCTTAAGGGGGCCTGGACCCGCCCACTTCCGCTTTGGGGGCCAGCAACAGTTGCCAGGGCAAGCCTGGGCATGGCAGGGGGCTTAAGGGGGCCTGGACCCGCCCACTTCCGCTTGGGGGGCCAGCAACAGTTGCCAGGGCAAGCCTGGGCATGGCAGGGGGCTTAAGGGGGCCTGGGCCCGCCCACTTCCGCTTTGGGGGCCAGCAACAGTTGCCAGGGCAAGCCTGGGCATGGCAGGGGGCTTAAGGGGGCCTGGACCCGCCCACTTCCGCTTTGGGGGCCAGCAACAGTTGCCAGGGCAAGCCTGGGCATGGCAGGGGGCTTAAGGGGGCCTGGACCCGCCCACTTCCGCTTTGGGGGCCAGCAACAGTTTCCAGGGCAAGCCTGGGCATGGCAGGGGGCTTAAGGGGGCCTGGGCCCGCCCACTTCCGCTTTGGGGGCCAGCAACTGTTGCCAGGGCAAGCCTGGGCATGGCAGGGGGCTTAAGGGGGCCTGGACCCGCCCACTTCCGCTTTGGGGGCCAGCAACAGTTGTCAGTGCAAGCCTGGGCATGGCAGGGTGCTTAAGGGGGCCTGGACCCGCCCACTTCCGCTTTGGGGACCAGCAACAGTTGCCAGGGCAAGCCTGGGTATGGCTGGGGGCTGGAGGGCGCCTGGCCCTGCCCACTTCCGCTTTGGGGTCCAGCAGCAGTTGCCAGGGCAAGCCTGGGCATGGCAGTGGGCTTAAGGGGGCCTGGGCCCGCCCACTTCCGCTTTGGGGGCCAGCAACAGTTGCCAGGGCAAGCCTGGGCATGGCAGGGGGCTTAAGGGGGCCTGGACCCGCCCAATTCCGCTTTGGGGGCCAGCAACAGTTGCCAGGGCAAGCCTGGGCATGGCAGGGGGATTAACTGGGCCTGGGCCCGCCCACTTCCGCTTTGGGGGCCAGCAACTGTTGACAGGGCAAGCCTGGGCATGGCAGGGGGCTTAAGGGGGCCTGGACCCGCCCACTTCCGCTTTGGGGGCCAGCAACAGTTTCCAGGGCAAGCCTGGGCATGGCAGGGGGCTTAAGGGGGCCTGGGGACGCCCACTTCCGCTTTGGGGGCCAGCAACTGTTGACAGGGCAAGCCTGGGCATGGCAGGGGGCTTAAGGGGGCCTGGACCCGCCCACTTCCGCTTTGGGGCCCAGCAACAGTTGCCAGGCAAACCTGGGCATGGCAGGGGGCTTAAGGGGGCCTGGGCCCGCCCACTTCCGCTTTGGGGGCCAGCAGCAGTTGCCAGGGCAAGCCTGGGCATTGCAGGGGGCTTAAGGGGGCCTGGACCCGCCCACTTCCGCTTTGGGGGCCATCAACAGTTGCCAGGGCAAGCCTGGGCATGGCAGGGGGCTTAAAAGGGCCTGGACCCGCCCACTTCCGCTTTGGGGGCCAGCAACAGTTGCCAGGGCAAGCCTGGGCATGGCAGGGGGCTTAAGGGGGCCTGGGCCCGCCCACTTCCGCTTTGGGGGCCAGGAACAGTTGCCAGGGCAAGCCTGGGAATGGCAGGGGGCTTAAGGGGGCCTGTGCCCGCCCACTTCCGCTTTGGGGGCCAGCAACAGTTGCCAGGGCAAGCCTGGGCATGGCAGGGGGCTTAAGGGAGCCTGGACCCGCCCACTTCCGATTTGGGGGCCAGCAACTGTTGCCAGGGCAAGCCTGGGCATGGCAGGGGGCTTAAGGGGGCCTGGGCCCGCCCACTTCCGCTTTGGGGGCCAGCAACAGTTGCCAGGGCAAGCCTGGGTATGGCTGGGGGCTGGAGGGCGCCTGGCCCTGCCCACTTCCGCTTTGGGGGCCAGCAGCAGTTGCCAGGGCAAGCCTGGGCATGGCAGGGGGCTTAAGGGGGCCTGGACCCGCCCACTTCCGCTTTGGGGACCAGCAACAGTTGCCAGGGCAAGCCTGGGTATGGCTGGGGGCTGGAGGGCGCCTGGCCCTGCCCACTTCCGCTTTGGGGTCCAGCAGCAGTTGCCAGGGCAAGCCTGGGCATGGCAGGGGGCTTAAGGGGGCCTGGGCCCGCCCACTTCCGCTTTGGGGGCCAGCAACAGTTGCCAGGGCAAGCCTGGGCATGGCAGGGGGCTTAAGGGGGCCTGGACCCGCCCACTTCCGCTTTGGGGGCCAGCAACAGTTTCCAGGGCAAGCCTGGGCATGGCAGGGGGCTTAAGGGGGCCTGGGCCCGCCCACTTCCGCTTTGGGGGCCAGCAACTGTTGCCAGGGCAAGCCTGGGCATGGCAGGGGGCTTAAGGGGGCCTGGACCCGCCCACTTCCGCTTTGGGGCCCAGCAACAGTTGCCAGTCAAACCTGGGCATGGCAGGGGGCTTAAGGGGGCCTGGGCCCGCCCACTTCCGCTTTGGGGGCCAGCAGCAGTTGCCAGGGCAAGCCTGGGCATTGCAGGGGGCTAAAGGGGGCCTGGACCCGCCCACTTCCGCTTTGGGGGCCAGCATCTGTTGCCAGGGCAAGCCTGGGCATGGCAGGGGGCTTAAGGGGGCCTAAGCCCGCCCACTTCCGCTTTGGGGGCCAGCAACAGTTGCCAGGGCAAGCCTGGGCATGGCAGGGGGCTTAAGGGGGCCTGGACCCGCCCACTTCCGCTTTGGGGGCCAGCAACAGTTGCCAGGGCAAGCCTGGGCATGGCAGGGGACTTAAGGGGGCCTGGACCCGCCCACTTCCGCTTGGGGGGCCAGCAACAGTTGCCAGGCAAACCTGGGCATGGCAGGGGGCTTAAGGGGGCCTGGGCCCGCCCACTTCCGCTTTGGGGGCCAGCAGCAGTTGCCAGGGCAAGCCTGGGCATTGCAGGGGGCTAAAGGGGGCCTGGACCCGCCCACTTCCGCTTTGGGGGCCAGCAACTGTTGCCAGGGCAAGCCTGGGCATGGCAGGGGGCTTAAGGGGGCCTAAGCCCGCCCACTTCCGCTTTGGGGGCCAGCAACAGTTGCCAGGGCAAGCCTGGGCATGGCAGGGGGCTTAAGGGGGCCTGGACCCGCCCACTTCCGCTTTGGGGGCCAGCAACAGTTGCCAGGGCAAGCCTGGGCATGGCAGGGGGCTTAAGGGGGCCTGGACCCGCCCACTTCCGCTTTGGGGGCCAGCAAGAGTTGCCAGGGCAAGCCTGGGCATGGCAGGGGGCTTAAGGGGGCCTGGGCCCGCCCACTTCCGCTTTGGGGGCCAGCAACAGTTGCCAGGGCAAGCCTGGGCATGGCAGGGGGCTTAAGGGGGCCTGGACCCGCCCACTTCCGCTTTGGGGGCCAGGAACAGTTGCCAGGGCAACCCTTTGCATGGCAGGGGGCTGGATGGCGCCAGGCCCCGCCCACTTCCGCTTTGGGGCCCAGCAACAGTTGCCAGGGCAAGCCTTGGCATGGCAGGGGGCTGGAGGGGGACAGGCCCCGCCCACTTCCGCTTTGGGGGCCAGCCTGGGTATGGCTGGGGGCTGGAGGGCGCCTGGCCCTGCCCACTTCCGCTTTGGGGGCCAGCAGCAGTTGCCAGGGTAAGCCTGGGCATGGTAAAGGGGGCCTGGACCCGCCCACTTCCGCTTTGGGGGCCAGCAACTGTTGCCAGGGCAAGCCTGGGCATGGCAGGGGGCTTAAGGGGGCCTGGACCCGCCCACTTCCGCTTTGGGGGCCAGCAACAGTTGCCAGGGCAAGCCTGGGCATGGCAGGGGGCTTAAGTGGGCCTGGACCCGCCCACTTCCGCTTGGAAGGGCAGCAACAGTTGCCAGGGCAAGCCTGGGCATGGCAGGGGGCTTAAGGGGGCCTGGACCCGCCCACTTCCGCTTTGGGGACCAGCAACAGTTGCCAGGGCAAGCCTGGGTATGGCTGGGGGCTGGAGGGCGCCTGGCCCTGCCCACTTCCGCTTTGGGGGCCAGCAACTGTTGACAGGGCAAGCCTGGGCATGGCAGGGGGCTTAAGGGGGCCTGGACCCGCCCACTTCCGCTTTGGGGCCCAGCAACAGTTGCCAGGCAAACCTGGGCATGGCAGGGGGCTTAAGGGGGCCTGGGCCCGCCCACTTCCGCTTTGGGGGCCAGCAGCAGTTGCCAGGGCAAGCCTGGGCATTGCAGGGGGCTTAAGGGGGCCTGGACCCGCCCACTTCCGCTTTGGGGGCCAGCAACAGTTGCCAGGGCAAGCCTGGGCATGGCAGGGGGCTTAAAAGGGCCTGGACCCGCCCACTTCCGCTTTGGGGGCCAGCAACAGTTGCCAGGGCAAGCCTGGGCATGGCAGGGGGCTTAAGGGGGCCTGGGCCCGCCCACTTCCGCTTTGGGGGCCAGGAACAGTTGCCAGGGCAAGCCTGGGAATGGCAGGGGGCTTAAGGGGGCCTGTGCCCGCCCACTTCCGCTTTGGGGGCCAGCAACAGTTGCCAGGGCAAGCCTGGGCATGGCAGGGGGCTTAAGGGAGCCTGGACCCGCCCACTTCCGATTTGGGGGCCAGCAACTGTTGCCAGGGCAAGCCTGGGCATGGCAGGGGGCTTAAGGGGGCCTGGGCCCGCCCACTTCCGCTTTGGGGGCCAGCAACAGTTGCCAGGGCAAGCCTGGGCATGGCAGGGGGCTTAAGGGGGCCTGGACCCGCCCACTTCCGCTTTGGGGGCCAGGAACAGTTGCCAGGGCAAGCCTGGGCATGGCAGGGGGCTTAAGGGGGCCTGTGCCCGCCCACTTCCGCTTTGGGGGCCAGCAACAGTTTCCAGGGCAAGCCTGGGCATGGCAGGGGGCTTAAGGGGGCCTGGGCCCGCCCACTTCCGCTTTGGGGGCCAGCAACTGTTGCCAGGGCAAGCCTGGGCATGGCAGGGGGCTTAAGGGGGCCTGGACCCGCCCACTTCCGCTTTGGGGCCCAGCAACAGTTGCCAGGCAAACCTGGGCATGGCAGGGGGCTTAAGGGGGCCTGGGCCCGCCCACTTCCGCTTTGGGGGCCAGCAGCAGTTGCCAGGGCAAGCCTGGGCATTGCAGGGGGCTAAAGGGGGCCTGGACCCGCCCACTTCCGCTTTGGGGGCCAGCAACTGTTGCCAGGGCAAGCCTGGGCATGGCAGGGGGCTTAAGGGGGCCTAAGCCCGCCCACTTCCGCTTTGGGGGCCAGCAACAGTTGCCAGGGCAAGCCTGGGCATGGCAGGGGGCTTAAGGGGGCCTGGACCCGCCCACTTCCGCTTTGGGGGCCAGCAACAGTTGCCAGGGCAAGCCTGGGCATGGCAGGGGGCTTAAGGGGGCCTGGGCCCGCCCACTTCCGCTTTGGGGGCCAGCAACAGTTGCCAGGGCAAGCCTGGGCATGGCAGGGGGCTTAAGGGGGCCTGGACCCGCCCACTTCCGCTTTGGGGGCCAGGAACAGTTGCCAGGGCAAGCCTGGGCATGGCAGGGGGCTTAAGGGGGCCTGTGCCCGCCCACTTCCGCTTTGGGGGCCAGCAACTGTTGCCAGGGCAAGCCTGGGCATGGCAGGGGGCTTAAGGGGGCCTAAGCCCGCCCACTTCCGCTTTGGGGGCCAGCAACAGTTGCCAGGGCAAGCCTGGGCATGGCAGGGGGCTTAAGGGGGCCTGGACCCGCCCACTTCCGCTTTGGGGGCCAGCAACAGTTGCCAGGGCAAGCCTGGGCATGGCAGGGGGCTTAAGGGGGCCTGGGCCCGCCCACTTCCGCTTTGGGGGCCAGCAACAGTTGCCAGGGCAAGCCTGGGCATGGCAGGGGGCTTAAGGGGGCCTGGACCCGCCCACTTCCGCTTTGGGGGCCAGGAACAGTTGCCAGGGCAAGCCTGGGCATGGCAGGGGGCTTAAGGGGGCCTGTGCCCGCCCACTTCCGCTTTGGGGGCCAGCAACTGTTGCCAGGGCAAGCCTGGGCATGGCAGGGGGCTTAAGGGGGCCTGGACCCGCCCATTTCCGCTTTGGTGGCCAGCAACTGTTGCCAGGGCAAGCCTGGGCATGGCAGGGGGCTTAAGGGAGCCTGGACCCGCCCACTTCCGCTTTGGGGGCCAGCAACAGTTGCCAGGGCAAGCCTGGGTATGGCTGGGGGCTGGAGGGCGCCTGGCCCTGCCCACTTCCGCTTTGGGGGCCAGCAGCAGTTACCAGGGCAAGCCTGGGCATGGCAGGGGGCTAAAGGGGGCCTGGACCCGCCCACTTTGCTTTGGGGGCCAGCAACTGTTGCCACGGCAAGCCTGGGCATGGCAGGGGGCTTAAGGGGGCCTGGACCCGCCCACTTCCGCTTTGGGGGCCAGCAACAGTTGCCAGGGCAAGCCTGGGCATGGCAGGGGGCTTAAGGGGGCCTGGACCCGCCCACTTCCGCTTGGGGGGCCAGCAACAGTTGCCAGGGCAAGCCTGGGCATGGCAGGGGGCTTAAGGGGGCCTGGACCCGCCCACTTCCGCTTTAGGGACCAGCAACTGTTGCCACGGCAAGCCTGGGCATGGCAGGGGGCTTAAGGGGGCCTGGGCCCGCCCACTTCCGCTTTGGGGGCCAGCAACAGTTGCCAGGGCAAGCCTGGGCATGGCAGGGGGCTTAAGGGGGCCTGGACCCGCCAAATTCCGCTTTGGGGGCCAGCAACAGTTGCCAGGGCAAGCCTGGGCATGGCAGGGGGATTAACTGGGCCTGGGCCCGCCCACTTCCGCTTTGGGGGCCAGCAACAGTTGCCAGGGCAAGCCTGGGCATGGCAGGGGGCTTAAGGGGGCCTGGGTCCGCCCACTTCCGCTTTGGGGGCCAGCAACTGTTGACAGGGCAAGCCTGGGCATGGCAGGGGGCTTAAGGGGGCCTGGACCCGCCCACTTCCGCTTTGGGGGCCAGCAACAGTTTCCAGGGCAAGCCTGGGCATGGCAGGGGGCTTAAGGGGGCCTGGGCCCGCCCACTTCCGCTTTGGGGGCCAGCAACTGTTGACAGGGCAAGCCTGGGCATGGCAGGGGGCTTAAGGGGGCCTGGACCCGCCCACTTCCGCTTTGGGGCCCAGCAACAGTTGCCAGGCAAACCTGGGCATGGCAGGGGGCTTAAGGGGGCCTGGGCCCGCCCACTTCCGCTTTGGGGGCCAGCAGCAGTTGCCAGGGCAAGCCTGGGCATTGCAGGGGGCTTAAGGGGGCCTGGACCCGCCCACTTCCGCTTTGGGGGCCAGCAACAGTTGCCAGGGCAAGCCTGGGCATGGCAGGGGGCTTAAAAGGGCCTGGACCCGCCCACTTCCGCTTTGGGGGCCAGCAACAGTTGCCAGGGCAAGCCTGGGCATGGCAGGGGGCTTAAGGGGGCCTGGGCCCGCCCACTTCCGCTTTGGGGGCCAGGAACAGTTGCCAGGGCAAGCCTGGGAATGGCAGGGGGCTTAAGGGGGCCTGTGCCCGCCCACTTCCGCTTTGGGGGCCAGCAACAGTTGCCAGGGCAAGCCTGGGCATGGCAGGGGGCTTAAGGGAGCCTGGACCCGCCCACTTCCGATTTGGGGGCCAGCAACTGTTGCCAGGGCAAGCCTGGGCATGGCAGGGGGCTTAAGGGGGCCTGGGCCCGCCCACTTCCGCTTTGGGGGCCAGCAACAGTTGCCAGGGCAAGCCTGGGTATGGCTGGGGGCTGGAGGGCGCCTGGCCCTGCCCACTTCCGCTTTGGGGGCCAGCAGCAGTTGCCAGGGCAAGCCTGGGCATGGCAGGGGGCTTAAGGGGGCCTGGACCCGCCCACTTCCGCTTTGGGGACCAGCAACAGTTGCCAGGGCAAGCCTGGGTATGGCTGGGGGCTGGAGGGCGCCTGGCCCTGCCCACTTCCGCTTTGGGGTCCAGCAGCAGTTGCCAGGGCAAGCCTGGGCATGGCAGGGGGCTTAAGGGGGCCTGGGCCCGCCCACTTCCGCTTTGGGGGCCAGCAACAGTTGCCAGGGCAAGCCTGGGCATGGCAGGGGGCTTATGGGGGCCTGGACCCGCCCACTTCCGCTTTGGGGGCCAGCAACAGTTTCCAGGGCAAGCCTGGGCATGGCAGGGGGCTTAAGGGGGCCTGGGCCCGCCCACTTCCGCTTTGGGGGCCAGCAACTGTTGCCAGGGCAAGCCTGGGCATGGCAGGGGGCTTAAGGGGGCCTGGACCCGCCCACTTCCGCTTTGGGGCCCAGCAACAGTTGCCAGGCAAACCTGGGCATGGCAGGGGGCTTAAGGGGGCCTGGGCCCGCCCACTTCCGCTTTGGGGGCCAGCAGCAGTTGCCAGGGCAAGCCTGGGCATTGCAGGGGGCTAAAGGGGGCCTGGACCCGCCCACTTCCGCTTTAAAGGGCCAGCATCTGTTGCCAGGGCAAGCCTGGGCATGGCAGGGGGCTTAAGGGGGCCTAAGCCCGTCCACTTCCGCTTTGGGGGCCAGCAACAGTCGCCAGGGCAAGCCTGGGCATGGCAGGGGGCTTAAGGGGGCCTGGACCCGCCCACTTCCGCTTTGGGGGCCAGCAACAGTTGCCAGGGCAAGCCTGGGCATGGCAGGGGGCTTAAGGGGGCCTGGACCCGCCCACTTCCGCTTGGGGGGCCAGCAACAGTTGCCAGGGCAAGCCTGGGCATGGCAGGGGGCTTAAGGGGGCCTGGGCCCGCCCACTTCCGCTTTGGGGGCCAGCAACAGTTGCCAGGGCAAGCCTGGGCATGGCAGGGGGCTTAAGGGGGCCTTGACCCGCCCACTTCCGCTTTGGGGGCCAGCAACAGTTGCCAGGGCAAGCCTGGGCATGGCAGGGGGCTTAAGGGGGCCTGGACCCGCCCACTTCCGCTTTGGGGGCCAGCAACAGTTTCCAGGGCAAGCCTGGGCATGGCAGGGGGCTTAAGGGGGCCTGGGCCCGCCCACTTCCGCTTTGGGGGCCAGCAACTGTTGCCAGGGCAAGCCTGGGCATGGCAGGGGGCTTAAGGGGGCCTGGACCTGCCCACTTCCGCTTTGGGGGCCAGCAACAGTTGTCAGTGCAAGCCTGGGCATGGCAGGGTGCTTAAGGGGGCCTGGACCCGCCCACTTCCGCTTTGGGGGCCAGCAACTGTTGCCAGGGCAAGCCTGGGCATGGCAGCAGGGGGCTTAAGGGGGCCTGGACCCGCCCACTTCCGCTTTGGGGGTCAGCAACAGTTGCCAGGGCAAGCCTGGGCATGGCAGGGGGCTTAAGGGGGCCTGGACCCGCCCACTTCCGCTTGGGGGGCCAGCAACAGTTGCCAGGGCAAGCCTGGGCATGGCAGGGGGCTTAAGGGGGCCTGGACCCGCCCACTTCCGCTTTAGGGACCAGCAACAGTTGCCAGGGCAAGCCTGGGTATGGCTGGGGGCTGGAGGGCGCCTGGCCCTGCCCACTTCCGCTTTGGGGTCCAGCAGCAGTTGCCAGGGCAAGCCTGGGCATGGCAGTGGGCTTAAGGGGGCCTGGGCCCGCCCACTTCCGCTTTGGGGGCCAGCAACAGTTGCCAGGGCAAGCCTGGGCATGGCAGGGGGCTTAAGGGGGCCTGGACCCGCCCAATTCCGCTTTGGGGGCCAGCAACAGTTGCCAGGGCAAGCCTGGGCATGGCAGGGGGATTAACTGGGCCTGGGCCCGCCCACTTCCGCTTTGGGGGTCAGCAACAGTTGCCAGGGCAAGCCTGGGCATGGCAGGGGGCTTAAGGGGGCCTGGGTCCGCCCACTTCCGCTTTGGGGGCCAGCAGCAGTTGCCAGGGCAAGTCTGGGCATTGCAGGGGGCTTAAGGGGGCCTGGACCCGCCCACTTCCGCTTTGGGGGCCAGCAACAGTTGCCAGGGCAAGCCTGGGCATGGCAGGGGGCTTAAGGGGGCCTGGACCCGCCCACTTCCGCTTTGGGGGCCAGCAACAGTTGCCAGGGCAAGCCTGGGCATGGCAGGGGGCTTAAGGGGGCCTGGGCCCGCCCACTTCCGCTTTGGGGGCCAGGAACAGTTGCCAGGGCAAGCCTGGGAATGGCAGGGGGCTTAAGGGGGCCTGTGCCCGCCCACTTCCGCTTTGGGGGCCAGCAACAGTTGCCAGGGCAAGCCTGGGCATGGCAGAGGGCTTAAGGGAGCCTGGACCCGCCCACTTCCGATTTGGGGGCCAGCAACTGTTGCCAGGGCAAGCCTGGGCATGGCAGGGGGCTTAAGGGGGCCTGGACCCGCCCACTTCCGCTTTAGGGACCAGCAACTGTTGCCACGGCAAGCCTGGGCATGGCAGGGGGCTTAAGGGGGCCTGGACCCGCCCACTTCCGCTTTAGGGACCAGCAACTGTTGCCACGGCAAGCCTGGGCATGGCAGGGGGATTAACTGGGCCTGGGCCCGCCCACTTCCGCTTTGGGGGCCAGCAACAGTTGCCAGGGCAAGCCTGGGCATGGCAGGGGGCTTAAGGGGGCCTGGGTCCGCCCACTTCCGCTTTGGGGGCCAGCAACTGTTGACAGGGCAAGCCTGGGCATGGCAGGGGGCTTAAGGGGGCCTGGACCCGCCCACTTCCGCTTTGGGGGCCAGCAACAGTTTCCAGGGCAAGCCTGGGCATGGCAGGGGGCTTAAGGGGGCCTGGGCCCGTCCACTTCCGCTTTGGGGGCCAGCAACTGTTGACAGGGCAAGCCTGGGCATGGCAGGGGGCTTAAGGGGGCCTGGACCCGCCCACTTCCGCTTTGGGGCCCAGCAACAGTTGCCAGGCAAACCTGGGCATGGCAGGGGGCTTAAGGGGGCCTGGGCCCGCCCACTTCCGCTTTGGGGGCCAGCAGCAGTTGCCAGGGCAAGCCTGGGCATTGCAGGGGGCTTAAGGGGGCCTGGACCCGCCCACTTCCGCTTTGGGGGCCAGCAACAGTTGCCAGGGCAAGCCTGGGCATGGCAGGGGGCTTAAAAGGGCCTGGACCCGCCCACTTCCGCTTTGGGGGCCAGCAACAGTTGCCAGGGCAAGCCTGGGCATGGCAGGGGGCTTAAGGGGGCCTGGGCCCGCCCACTTCCGCTTTGGGGGCCAGGAACAGTTGCCAGGGCAAGCCTGGGAATGGCAGGGGGCTTAAGGGGGCCTGTGCCCGCCCACTTCCGCTTTGGGGGCCAGCAACAGTTGCCAGGGCAAGCCTGGGCATGGCAGGGGGCTTAAGGGAGCCTGGACCCGCCCACTTCCGATTTGGGGGCCAGCAACTGTTGCCAGGGCAAGCCTGGGCATGGCAGGGGGCTTAAGGGGGCCTGGGCCCGCCCACTTCCGCTTTGGGGGCCAGCAACAGTTGCCAGGGCAAGCCTGGGTATGGCTGGGGGCTGGAGGGCGCCTGGCCCTGCCCACTTCCGCTTTGGGGGCCAGCAGCAGTTGCCAGGGCAAGCCTGGGCATGGCAGGGGGCTTAAGGGGGCCTGGACCCGCCCACTTCCGCTTTGGGGACCAGCAACAGTTGCCAGGGCAAGCCTGGGTATGGCTGGGGGCTGGAGGGCGCCTGGCCCTGCCCACTTCCGCTTTGGGGTCCAGCAGCAGTTGCCAGGGCAAGCCTGGGCATGGCAGGGGGCTTAAGGGGGCCTGGGCCCGCCCACTTCCGCTTTGGGGGCCAGCAACAGTTGCCAGGGCAAGCCTGGGCATGGCAGGGGGCTTATGGGGGCCTGGACCCGCCCACTTCCGCTTTGGGGGCCAGCAACAGTTTCCAGGGCAAGCCTGGGCATGGCAGGGGGCTTAAGGGGGCCTGGGCCCGCCCACTTCCGCTTTGGGGGCCAGCAACTGTTGCCAGGGCAAGCCTGGGCATGGCAGGGGGCTTAAGGGGGCCTGGACCCGCCCACTTCCGCTTTGGGGCCCAGCAACAGTTGCCAGGCAAACCTGGGCATGGCAGGGGGCTTAAGGGGGCCTGGGCCCGCCCACTTCCGCTTTGGGGGCCAGCAGCAGTTGCCAGGGCAAGCCTGGGCATTGCAGGGGGCTAAAGGGGGCCTGGACCCGCCCACTTCCGCTTTGGGGGCCAGCATCTGTTGCCAGGGCAAGCCTGGGCATGGCAGGGGGCTTAAGGGGGCCTAAGCCCGTCCACTTCCGCTTTGGGGGCCAGCAACAGTCGCCAGGGCAAGCCTGGGCATGGCAGGGGGCTTAAGGGGGCCTGGACCCGCCCACTTCCGCTTTGGGGGCCAGCAACAGTTGCCAGGGCAAGCCTGGGCATGGCAGGGGGCTTAAGGGGGCCTGGACCCGCCCACTTCCGCTTGGGGGGCCAGCAACAGTTGCCAGGGCAAGCCTGGGCATGGCAGGGGGCTTAAGGGGGCCTGGGCCCGCCCACTTCCGCTTTGGGGGCCAGCAACAGTTGCCAGGGCAAGCCTGGGCATGGCAGGGGGCTTAAGGGGGCCTTGACCCGCCCACTTCCGCTTTGGGGGCCAGCAACAGTTGCCAGGGCAAGCCTGGGCATGGCAGGGGGCTTAAGGGGGCCTGGACCCGCCCACTTCCGCTTTGGGGGCCAGCAACAGTTTCCAGGGCAAGCCTGGGCATGGCAGGGGGCTTAAGGGGGCCTGGGCCCGCCCACTTCCGCTTTGGGGGCCAGCAACTGTTGCCAGGGCAAGCCTGGGCATGGCAGGGGGCTTAAGGGGGCCTGGACCCGCCCACTTCCGCTTTGGGGGCCAGCAACAGTTGTCAGTGCAAGCCTGGGCATGGCAGGGTGCTTAAGGGGGCCTGGACCCGCCCACTTCCGCTTTGGGGGCCAGCAACTGTTGCCAGGGCAAGCCTGGGCATGGCAGGGGGCTTAAGGGGGCCTGGACCCGCCCACTTCCGCTTTGGGGGTCAGCAACAGTTGCCAGGGCAAGCCTGGGCATGGCAGGGGGCTTAAGGGGGCCTGGACCCGCCCACTTCCGCTTGGGGGGCCAGCAACAGTTGCCAGGGCAAGCCTGGGCATGGCAGGGGGCTTAAGGGGCCTGGACCCGCCCACTTCCGCTTTAGGGACCAGCAACAGTTGCCAGGGCAAGCCTGGGTATGGCTGGGGGCTGGAGGGCGCCTGGCCCTGCCCACTTCCGCTTTGGGGTCCAGCAGCAGTTGCCAGGGCAAGCCTGGGCATGGCAGTGGGCTTAAGGGGGCCTGGGCCCGCCCACTTCCGCTTTGGGGGCCAGCAACAGTTGCCAGGGCAAGCCTGGGCATGGCAGGGGGCTTAAGGGGGCCTGGACCCGCCTAATTCCGCTTTGGGGGCCAGCAACAGTTGCCAGGGCAAGCCTGGGCATGGCAGGGGGATTAACTGGGCCTGGGCCCGCCCACTTCCGCTTTGGGGGCCAGCAACAGTTGCCAGGGCAAGCCTGGGCATGGCAGGGGGCTTAAGGGGGCCTGGGCCCGCCCACTTCCGCTTTGGGGGCCAGCAACAGTTGCCAGGGCAAGCCTGGGTATGGCTGGGGGCTGGAGGGCGCCTGGCCCTGCCCACTTCCGCTTTGGGGGCCAGCAGCAGTTGCCAGGGCAAGCCTGGGCATGGCAGGGGGCTTAAGGTGGCCTGGACCCGCCCACTTCCGCTTTGGGGACCAGCAACAGTTGCCAGGGCAAGCCTGGGTATGGCTGGGGGCTGGAGGGCGCCTGGCCCTGCCCACTTCCGCTTTGGGGTCCAGCAGCAGTTGCCAGGGCAAGCCTGGGCATGGCAGGGGGCTTAAGGGGGCCTGGGCCCGCCCACTTCCGCTTTGCGGGCCAGCAACAGTTGCCAGGGCAAGCCTGGGCATGGCAGGGGGCTTAAGGGGGCCTGGACCCGCCCACTTCCGCTTTGGGGGCCAGCAACAGTTTCCAGGGCAAGCCTGGGCATGGCAGGGGGCTTAAGGGGGCCTGGGCCCGCCCACTTCCGCTTTGGGGGCCAGCAACTGTTGCCAGGGCAAGCCTGGGCATGGCAGGGGGCTTAAGGGGGCCTGGACCCGCCCACTTCCGCTTTGGGGCCCAGCAACAGTTGCCAGTCAAACCTGGGCATGGCAGGGGGCTTAAGGGGGCCTGGGCCCGCCCACTTCCGCTTTGGGGGCCAGCAGCAGTTGCCAGGGCAAGCCTGGGCATTGCAGGGGGCTAAAGGGGGCCTGGACCCGCCCACTTCCGCTTTGGGGGCCAGCATCTGTTGCCAGGGCAAGCCTGGGCATGGCAGGGGGCTTAAGGGGGCCTAAGCCCGCCCACTTCCGCTTTGGGGGCCAGCAACAGTTGCCAGGGCAAGCCTGGGCATGGCAGGGGGCTTAAGGGGGCCTGGACCCGCCCACTTCCGCTTTGGGGGCCAGCAACAGTTGCCAGGGCAAGCCTGGGCATGGCAGGGGGCTTAAGGGGGCCTGGACCCGCCCACTTCCGCTTGGGGGGCCAGCAACAGTTGCCAGGGCAAGCCTGGGCATGGCAGGGGGCTTAAGGGGGCCTGGGCCCGCCCACTTCCGCTTTGGGGGCCAGCAACAGTTGCCAGGGCAAGCCTGGGCATGGCAGGGGGCTTAAGGGGGCCTGGACCCGCCCACTTCCGCTTTGGGGGCCAGCAACAGTTGCCAGGGCAAGCCTGGGCATGGCAGGGGGCTTAAGGGGGCCTGGACCCGCCCACTTCCGCTTTGGGGGCCAGCAACAGTTTCCAGGGCAAGCCTGGGCATGGCAGGGGGCTTAAGGGGGCCTGGGCCCGCCCACTTCCGCTTTGGGGGCCAGCAACTGTTGCCAGGGCAAGCCTGGGCATGGCAGGGGGCTTAAGGGGGCCTGGACCCGCCCACTTCCGCTTTGGGGGCCAGCAACAGTTGTCAGTGCAAGCCTGGGCATGGCAGGGTGCTTAAGGGGGCCTGGACCCGCCCACTTCCGCTTGGGGGGCCAGCAACAGTTGCCAGGGCAAGCCTGGGCATGGCAGGGGGCTTAAGGGGGCCTGGACCCGCCCACTTCCGCTTTGGGGACCAGCAACAGTTGCCAGGGCAAGCCTGGGTATGGCTGGGGGCTGGAGGGCGCCTGGCCCTGCCCACTTCCGCTTTGGGGTCCAGCAGCAGTTGCCAGGGCAAGCCTGGGCATGGCAGTGGGCTTAAGGGGGCCTGGGCCCGCCCACTTCCGCTTTAGGGGCCAGCAACAGTTGCCAGGGCAAGCCTGGGCATGGCAGGGGGCTTAAGGGGGCCTGGACCCGCCCAATTCCGCTTTGGGGGCCAGCAACAGTTGCCAGGGCAAGCCTGGGCATGGCAGGGGGATTAACTGGGCCTGGGCCCGCCCACTTCCGCTTTGGGGGCCAGCAACAGTTGCCAGGGCAAGCCTGGGCATGGCAGGGGGCTTAAGGGGGCCTGGGTCCGCCCACTTCCGCTTTGGGGGCCAGCAACTGTTGACAGGGCAAGCCTGGGCATGGCAGGGGGCTTAAGGGGGCCTGGACCCGCCCACTTCCGCTTTGGGGGCCAGCAACAGTTTCCAGGGCAAGCCTGGGCATGGCAGGGGGCTTAAGGGGGCCTGGGCCCGCCCACTTCCGCTTTGGGGGCCAGCAACTGTTGACAGGGCAAGCCTGGGCATGGCAGGGGGCTTAAGGGGGCCTGGACCAGCCCACTTCCGCTTTGGGGCCCAGCAACAGTTGCCAGGCAAACCTGGGCATGGCAGGGGGCTTAAGGGGGCCTGGGCCCGCCCACTTCCGCTTTGGGGGCCAGCAGCAGTTGCCAGGGCAAGCCTGGGCATTGCAGGGGGCTTAAGGGGGCCTGGACCCGCCCACTTCCGCTTTGGGGGCCAGCAACAGTTGCCAGGGCAAGCCTGGGCATGGCAGGGGGCTTAAAAGGGCCTGGACCCGCCCACTTCCGCTTTGGGGGCCAGCAACAGTTGCCAGGGCAAGCCTGGGCATGGCAGGGGGCTTAAGGGGGCCTGGGCCCGCCCACTTCCGCTTTGGGGGCCAGGAACAGTTGCCAGGGCAAGCCTGGGAATGGCAGGGGGCTTAAGGGGGCCTGTGCCCGCCCACTTCCGCTTTGGGGGCCAGCAACAGTTGCCAGGGCAAGCCTGGGCATGGCAGGGGGCTTAAGGGGGCCTGGACCCGCCCACTTCCGCTTTGGGGGCCAGCAGCAGTTGCCAGGGCAAGCCTGGGCATTGCAGGGGGCTTAAGGGGGCCTGGACCCGCCCACTTCCGCTTTGGGGGCCAGCAACAGTTGCCAGGGCAAGCCTGGGCATGGCAGGGGGCTTAAAAGGGCCTGGACCCGCCCACTTCCGCTTTGGGGGCCAGCAACAGTTGCCAGGGCAAGCCTGGGCATGGCAGGGGGCTTAAGGGGGCCTGGGCCCGCCCACTTCCGCTTTGGGGGCCAGGAACAGTTGCCAGGGCAAGCCTGGGAATGGCAGGGGGCTTAAGGGGGCCTGTGCCCGCCCACTTCCGCTTTGGGGGCCAGCAACAGTTGCCAGGGCAAGCCTGGGCATGGCAGGGGGCTTAAGGGAGCCTGGACCCGCCCACTTCCGATTTGGGGGCCAGCAACTGTTGCCAGGGCAAGCCTGGGCATGGCAGGGGGCTTAAGGGGGCCTGGGCCCGCCCACTTCCGCTTTGGGGGCCAGCAACAGTTGCCAGGGCAAGCCTGGGTATGGCTGGGGGCTGGAGGGCGCCTGGCCCTGCCCACTTCCGCTTTGGGGGCCAGCAGCAGTTGCCAGGGCAAGCCTGGGCATGGCAGGGGGCTTAAGGGGGCCTGGACCCGCCCACTTCCGCTTTGGGGACCAGCAACAGTTGCCAGGGCAAGCCTGGGTATGGCTGGGGGCTGGAGGGCGCCTGGCCCTGCCCACTTCCGCTTTGGGGTCCAGCAGCAGTTGCCAGGGCAAGCCTGGGCATGGCAGGGGGCTTAAGGGGGCCTGGACCCGCCCACTTCCGCTTTGGGGGCCAGCAACAGTTTCCAGGGCAAGCCTGGGCATGGCAGGGGGCTTAAGGGGGCCTGGGCCCGCCCACTTCCGCTTTGGGGGCCAGCAACTGTTGCCAGGGCAAGCCTGGGCATGGCAGGGGGCTTAAGGGGGCCTGGACCCGCCCACTTCCGCTTTGGGGCCCAGCAACAGTTGCCAGGCAAACCTGGGCATGGCAGGGGGCTTAAGGGGGCCTGGGCCCGCCCACTTCCGCTTTGGGGGCCAGCAGCAGTTGCCAGGGCAAGCCTGGGCATTGCAGGGGGCTAAAGGGGGCCTGGACCCGCCCACTTCCGCTTTGGGGGCCAGCATCTGTTGCCAGGGCAAGCCTGGGCATGGCAGGGGGCTTAAGGGGGCCTAAGCCCGTCCACTTCCGCTTTGGGGGCCAGCAACAGTCGCCAGGGCAAGCCTGGGCATGGCAGGGGGCTTAAGGGGGCCTGGACCCGCCCACTTCCGCTTTGGGGGCCAGCAACAGTTGCCAGGGCAAGCCTGGGCATGGCAGGGGGCTTAAGGGGGCGTGGACCCGCCCACTTCCGCTTGGGGGGCCAGCAACAGTTGCCAGGGCAAGCCTGGGCATGGCAGGGGGCTTAAGGGGGCCTGGGCCCGCCCACTTCCGCTTTGGGGGCCAGCAACAGTTGCCAGGGCAAGCCTGGGCATGGCAGGGGGCTTAAGGGGGCCTTGACCCGCCCACTTCCGCTTTGGGGGCCAGCAACAGTTGCCAGGGCAAGCCTGGGCATGGCAGGGGGCTTAAGGGGGCCTGGACCCGCCCACTTCCGCTTTGGGGGCCAGCAACAGTTTCCAGGGCAAGCCTGGGCATGGCAGGGGGCTTAAGGGGGCCTGGGCCCGCCCACTTCCGCTTTGGGGGCCAGCAACTGTTGCCAGGGCAAGCCTGGGCATGGCAGGGGGCTTAAGGGGGCCTGGACCCGCCCACTTCCGCTTTGGGGGCCAGCAACAGTTGTCAGTGCAAGCCTGGGCATGGCAGGGTGCTTAAGGGGGCCTGGACCCGCCCACTTCCGCTTTGGGGGCCAGCAACTGTTGCCAGGGCAAGCCTGGGCATGGCAGGGGGCTTAAGGGGGCCTGGCCCTGCCCACTTCCGCTTTGGGGTCCAGCAGCAGTTGCCAGGGCAAGCCTGGGCATGGCAGTGGGCTTAAGGGGGCCTGGGACCGCCCACTTCCGCTTTGGGGGCCAGCAACAGTTGCCAGGGCAAGCCTGGGCATGGCAGGGGGCTTAAGGGGGCCTGGACCCGCCCAATTCCGCTTTGGGGGCCAGCAACAGTTGCCAGGGCAAGCCTGGGCATGGCAGGGGGATTAACTGGGCCTGGGCCCGCCCACTTCCGCTTTGGGGGCCAGCAACAGTTGCCAGGGCAAGCCTGGGCATGGCAGGGGGCTTAAGGGGGCCTGGGTCCGCCCACTTCCGCTTTGGGGGCCAGCAGCAGTTGCCAGGGCAAGCCTGGGCATTGCAGGGGGCTTAAGGGGGCCTGGACCCGCCCACTTCCGCTTTGGGGGCCAGCAACAGTTGCCAGGGCAAGCCTGGGCATGGCAGGGGGCTTAAGGGGGCCTGGACCCGCCCACTTCCGCTTTGGGGGCCAGCAACAGTTGCCAGGGCAAGCCTGGGCATGGCAGGGGGCTTAAGGGGGCCTGGGCCCGCCCACTTCCGCTTTGGGGGCCAGGAACAGTTGCCAGGGCAAGCCTGGGAATGGCAGGGGGCTTAAGGGGGCCTGTGCCCGCCCACTTCCGCTTTGGGGGCCAGCAACAGTTGCCAGGGCAAGCCTGGGCATGGCAGGGGGCTTAAGGGAGCCTGGACCCGCCCACTTCCGATTTGGGGGCCAGCAACTGTTGCCAGGGCAAGCCTGGGCATGGCAGGGGGCTTAAGGGGGCCTGGGCCCGCCCACTTCCGCTTTGGGGGCCAGCAACAGTTGCCAGGGCAAGCCTGGGTATGGCTGGGGGCTGGAGGGCGCCTGGCCCTGCCCACTTCCGCTTTGGGGGCCAGCAGCAGTTGCCAGGGCAAGCCTGGGCATGGCAGGGGGCTTAAGGGGGCCTGGACCCGCCCACTTCCGCTTTGGGGACCAGCAACAGTTGCCAGGGCAAGCCTGGGTATGGCTGGGGGCTGGAGGGCGCCTGGCCCTGCCCACTTCCGCTTTGGGGTCCAGCAACAGTTGTCAGTGCAAGCCTGGGCATGGCAGGGTGCTTAAGGGGGCCTGGACCCGCCCACTTCCGCTTTGGGGGCCAGCAACTGTTGCCAGGGCAAGCCTGGGCATGGCAGGGGGCTTAAGGGGGCCTGGCCCTGCCCACTTCCGCTTTGGGGTCCAGCAGCAGTTGCCAGGGCAAGCCTGGGCATGGCAGTGGGCTTAAGGGGGCCTGGGCCCGCCCACTTCCGCTTTGGGGGCCAGCAACAGTTGCCAGGGCAAGCCTGGGCATGGCAGGGGGCTTAAGGGGGCCTGGACCCGCCCAATTCCGCTTTGGGGGCCAGCAACAGTTGCCAGGGCAAGCCTGGGCATGGCAGGGGGATTAACTGGGCCTGGGCCCGCCCACTTCCGCTTTGGGGGCCAGCAACAGTTGCCAGGGCAAGCCTGGGCATGGCAGGGGGCTTAAGGGGGCCTGGGTCCGCCCACTTCCGCTTTGGGGGCCAGCAGCAGTTGCCAGGGCAAGCCTGGGCATTGCAGGGGGCTTAAGGGGGCCTGGACCCGCCCACTTCCGCTTTGGGGGCCAGCAACAGTTGCCAGGGCAAGCCTGGGCATGGCAGGGGGCTTAAGGGGGCCTGGACCCGCCCACTTCCGCTTTGGGGGCCAGCAACAGTTGCCAGGGCAAGCCTGGGCATGGCAGGGGGCTTAAGGGGGCCTGGGCCCGCCCACTTCCGCTTTGGGGGCCAGGAACAGTTGCCAGGGCAAGCCTGGGAATGGCAGGGGGCTTAAGGGGGCCTGTGCCCGCCCACTTCCGCTTTGGGGGCCAGCAACAGTTGCCAGGGCAAGCCTGGGCATGGCAGGGGGCTTAAGGGAGCCTGGACCCGCCCACTTCCGATTTGGGGGCCAGCAACTGTTGCCAGGGCAAGCCTGGGCATGGCAGGGGGCTTAAGGGGGCCTGGGCCCGCCCACTTCCGCTTTGGGGGCCAGCAACAGTTGCCAGGGCAAGCCTGGGTATGGCTGGGGGCTGGAGGGCGCCTGGCCCTGCCCACTTCCGCTTTGGGGGCCAGCAGCAGTTGCCAGGGCAAGCCTGGGCATGGCAGGGGGCTTAAGGGGGCCTGGACCCGCCCACTTCCGCTTTGGGGACCAGCAACAGTTGCCAGGGCAAGCCTGGTTATGGCTGGGGGCTGGAGGGCGCCTGGCCCTGCCCACTTCCGCTTTGGGGTCCAGCAGCAGTTGCCAGGGCAAGCCTGGGCATGGCAGGGGGCTTAAGGGGGCCTGGGCCCGCCCACTTCCGCTTTGCGGGCCAGCAACAGTTGCCAGGGCAAGCCTGGGCATGGCAGGGGGCTTAAGGGGGCCTGGACCCGCCCACTTCCGCTTTGGGGGCCAGCAACAGTTTCCAGGGCAAGCCTGGGCATGGCAGGGGGCTTAAGGGGGCCTGGGCCCGCCCACTTCCGCTTTGGGGGCCAGCAACTGTTGCCAGGGCAAGCCTGGGCATGGCAGGGGGCTTAAGGGGGCCTGGACCCGCCCACTTCCGCTTTGGGGCCCAGCAACAGTTGCCAGTCAAACCTGGGCATGGCAGGGGGCTTAAGGGGGCCTGGGCCCGCCCACTTCCGCTTTGGGGGCCAGCAGCAGTTGCCAGGGCAAGCCTGGGCATTGCAGGGGGCTAAAGGGGGCCTGGACCCGCCCACTTCCGCTTTGGGGGCCAGCATCTGTTGCCAGGGCAAGCCTGGGCATGGCAGGGGGCTTAAGGGGGCCTAAGCCCGCCCACTTCCGCTTTGGGGGCCAGCAACAGTTGCCAGGGCAAGCCTGGGCATGGCAGGGGGCTTAAGGGGGCCTGGACCCGCCCACTTCCGCTTTGGGGGCCAGCAACAGTTGCCAGGGCAAGCCTGGGCATGGCAGGGGGCTTAAGGGGGCCTGGACCCGCCCACTTCCGCTTGGGGGGCCAGCAACAGTTGCCAGGGCAAGCCTGGGCATGGCAGGGGGCTTAAGGGGGCCTGGGCCCGCCCACTTCCGCTTTGGGGGCCAGCAACAGTTGCCAGGGCAAGCCTGGGCATGGCAGGGGGCTTAAGGGGGCCTGGACCCGCCCACTTCCGCTTTGGGGGCCAGCAACAGTTGCCAGGGCAAGCCTGGGCATGGCAGGGGGCTTAAGGGGGCCTGGACCCGCCCACTTCCGCTTTGGGGGCCAGCAACAGTTTCCAGGGCAAGCCTGGGCATGGCAGGGGGCTTAAGGGGGCCTGGGCCCGCCCACTTCCGCTTTGGGGGCCAGCAACTGTTGCCAGGGCAAGCCTGGGCATGGCAGGGGGCTTAAGGGGGCCTGGACCCGCCCACTTCCGCTTTGGGGGCCAGCAACAGTTGTCAGTGCAAGCCTGGGCATGGCAGGGTGCTTAAGGGGGCCTGGACCCGCCCACTTCCGCTTGGGGGGCCAGCAACAGTTGCCAGGGCAAGCCTGGGCATGGCAGGGGGCTTAAGGGGGCCTGGACCCGCCCACTTCCGCTTTGGGGACCAGCAACAGTTGCCAGGGCAAGCCTGGGTATGGCTGGGGGCTGGAGGGCGCCTGGCCCTGCCCACTTCCGCTTTGGGGTCCAGCAGCAGTTGCCAGGGCAAGCCTGGGCATGGCAGTGGGCTTAAGGGGGCCTGGGCCCGCCCACTTCCGCTTTGGGGGCCAGCAACAGTTGCCAGGGCAAGCCTGGGCATGGCAGGGGGCTTAAGGGGGCCTGGACCCGCCCAATTCCGCTTTGGGGGCCAGCAACAGTTGCCAGGGCAAGCCTGGGCATGGCAGGGGGATTAACTGGGCCTGGGCCCGCCCACTTCCGCTTTGGGGGCCAGCAACAGTTGCCAGGGCAAGCCTGGGCATGGCAGGGGGCTTAAGGGGGCCTGGGTCCGCCCACTTCCGCTTTGGGGGCCAGCAACTGTTGACAGGGCAAGCCTGGGCATGGCAGGGGGCTTAAGGGGGCCTGGACCCGCCCACTTCCGCTTTGGGGGCCAGCAACAGTTTCCAGGGCAAGCCTGGGCATGGCAGGGGGCTTAAGGGGGCCTGGGCCCGCCCACTTCCGCTTTGGGGGCCAGCAACTGTTGACAGGGCAAGCCTGGGCATGGCAGGGGGCTTAAGGGGGCCTGGACCAGCCCACTTCCGCTTTGGGGCCCAGCAACAGTTGCCAGGCAAACCTGGGCATGGCAGGGGGCTTAAGGGGGCCTGGGCCCGCCCACTTCCGCTTTGGGGGCCAGCAGCAGTTGCCAGGGCAAGCCTGGGCATTGCAGGGGGCTTAAGGGGGCCTGGACCCGCCCACTTCCGCTTTGGGGGCCAGCAACAGTTGCCAGGGCAAGCCTGGGCATGGCAGGGGGCTTAAAAGGGCCTGGACCCGCCCACTTCCGCTTTGGGGGCCAGCAACAGTTGCCAGGGCAAGCCTGGGCATGGCAGGGGGCTTAAGGGGGCCTGGGCCCGCCCACTTCCGCTTTGGGGGCCAGGAACAGTTGCCAGGGCAAGCCTGGGAATGGCAGGGGGCTTAAGGGGGCCTGTGCCCGCCCACTTCCGCTTTGGGGGCCAGCAACAGTTGCCAGGGCAAGCCTGGGCATGGCAGGGGGCTTAAGGGAGCCTGGACCCGCCCACTTCCGATTTGGGGGCCAGCAACTGTTGCCAGGGCAAGCCTGGGCATGGCAGGGGGCTTAAGGGGGCCTGGGCCCGCCCACTTCCGCTTTGGGGGCCAGCAACAGTTGCCAGGGCAAGCCTGGGTATGGCTGGGGGCTGGAGGGCGCCTGGCCCTGCCCACTTCCGCTTTGGGGGCCAGCAGCAGTTGCCAGGGCAAGCCTGGGCATGGCAGGGGGCTTAAGGGGGCCTGGACCCGCCCACTTCCGCTTTGGGGACCAGCAACAGTTGCCAGGGCAAGCCTGGGTATGGCTGGGGGCTGGAGGGCGCCTGGCCCTGCCCACTTCCGCTTTGGGGTCCAGCAGCAGTTGCCAGGGCAAGCCTGGGCATGGCAGGGGGCTTAAGGGGGCCTGGGCCCGCCCACTTCCGCTTTGGGGGCCAGCAACAGTTGCCAGGGCAAGCCTGGGCATGGCAGGGGGCTTAAGGGGGCCTGGACCCGCCCACTTCCGCTTTGGGGGCCAGCAACAGTTTCCAGGGCAAGCCTGGGCATGGCAGGGGGCTTAAGGGGGCCTGGGCCCGCCCACTTCCGCTTTGGGGGCCAGCAACTGTTGCCAGGGCAAGCCTGGGCATGGCAGGGGGCTTAAGGGGGCCTGGACCCGCCCACTTCCGCTTTGGGGCCCAGCAACAGTTGCCAGTCAAACCTGGGCATGGCAGGGGGCTTAAGGGGGCCTGGGCCCGCCCACTTCCGCTTTGGGGGCCAGCAGCAGTTGCCAGGGCAAGCCTGGGCATTGCAGGGGGCTAAAGGGGGCCTGGACCCGCCCACTTCCGCTTTGGGGGCCAGCATCTGTTGCCAGGGCAAGCCTGGGCATGGCAGGGGGCTTAAGGGGGCCTAAGCCCGCCCACTTCCGCTTTGGGGGCCAGCAACAGTTGCCAGGGCAAGCCTGGGCATGGCAGGGGGCTTAAGGGGGCCTGGACCCGCCCACTTCCGCTTTGGGGGCCAGCAACAGTTGCCAGGGCAAGCCTGGGCATGGCAGGGGGCTTAAGGGGGCCTGGACCCGCCCACTTCCGCTTGGGGGGCCAGCAACAGTTGCCAGGGCAAGCCTGGGCATGGCAGGGGGCTTAAGGGGGCCTGGGCCCGCCCACTTCCGCTTTGGGGGCCAGCAACAGTTGCCAGGGCAAGCCTGGGCATGGCAGGGGGCTTAAGGGGGCCTGGACCCGTCCACTTCCGCTTTGGGGGCCAGCAACAGTTGCCAGGGCAAGCCTGGGCATGGCAGGGGGCTTAAGGGGGCCTGGACCCGCCCACTTCCGCTTTGGGGACCAGCAACAGTTGCCAGGGCAAGCCTGGGTATGGCTGGGGGCTGGAGGGCGCCTGGCCCTGCCCACTTCCGCTTTGGGGTCCAGCAGCAGTTGCCAGGGCAAGCCTGGGCATGGCAGGGGGCTTAAGGGGGCCTAGGCCCGCCCACTTCCGCTTTGGGGGCCAGCAACAGTTGCCAGGGCAAGCCTGGGCATGGCAGGGGGCTTAAGGGGGCCTGGACCCGCCCACTTCCGCTTTGGGGGCCAGCAACAGTTGCCAGGGCAAGCCTGGGCATGGCAGGGGGCTTAAGGGGGCCTGGACCCGCCCACTTCCGCTTTGGGGGCCAGCAACAGTTTCCAGGGCAAGCCTGGGCATGGCAGGGGGCTTAAGGGGGCCTGGACCCGCCCACTTCCGCTTTGGGGGCCAGCAACAGTTTCCAGGGCAAGCCTGGGCATGGCAGGGGGCTTAAGGGGGCCTGGGCCCGCCCACTTCCGCTTTGGGGGCCAGCAACTGTTGCCAGGGCAAGCCTGGGCATGGCAGGGGGCTTAAGGGGGCCTGGACCCGCCCACTTCCGCTTTGGGGCCCAGCAACAGTTGCCAGGCAAACCTGGGCATGGCAGGGGGCTTAAGGGGGCCTGGGCCCGCCCACTTCCGCTTTGGGGGCCAGCAGCAGTTGCCAGGGCAAGCCTGGGCATTGCAGGGGGCTAAAGGGGGCCTGGACCCGCCCACTTCCGCTTTGGGGGCCAGCAACTGTTGCCAGGGCAAGCCTGGGCATGGCAGGGGGCTTAAGGGGGCCTAAGCCCGCCCACTTCCGCTTTGGGGGCCAGCAACAGTTGCCAGGGCAAGCCTGGGCATGGCAGGGGGCTTAAGGGGGCCTGGACCCGCCCACTTCCGCTTTGGGGGCCAGCAACAGTTGCCAGGGCAAGCCTGGGCATGGCAGGGGGCTTAAGGGGGCCTGGACCCGCCCACTTCCGCTTTGGGGGCCAGCAACAGTTGCCAGGGCAAGCCTGGGCATGGCAGGGGGCTTAAGGGGGCCTGGGCCCGCCCACTTCCGCTTTGGGGGCCAGCAACAGTTGCCAGGGCAAGCCTGGGCATGGCAGGGGGCTTAAGGGGGCCTGGACCCGCCCACTTCCGCTTTGGGGGCCAGGAACAGTTGCCAGGGCAACCCTTTGCATGGCAGGGGGCTGGATGGCGCCAGGCCCCGCCCACTTCCGCTTTGGGGCCCAGCAACAGTTGCCAGGGCAAGCCTTGGCATGGCAGGGGGCTGGAGGGGGACAGGCCCCGCCCACTTCCGCTTTGGGGGCCAGCCTGGGTATGGCTGGGGGCTGGAGGGCGCCTGGCCCTGCCCACTTCCGCTTTGGGGGCCAGCAGCAGTTGCCAGGGTAAGCCTGGGCATGGTAAAGGGGGCCTGGACCCGCCCACTTCCGCTTTGGGGGCCAGCAACTGTTGCCAGGGCAAGCCTGGGCATGGCAGGGGGCTTAAGGGGGCCTGGACCCGCCCACTTCCGCTTTGGGGGCCAGCAACAGTTGCCAGGGCAAGCCTGGGCATGGCAGGGGGCTTAAGTGGGCCTGGACCCGCCCACTTCCGCTTGGAAGGGCAGCAACAGTTGCCAGGGCAAGCCTGGGCATGGCAGGGGGCTTAAGGGGGCCTGGACCCGCCCACTTCCGCTTTGGGGACCAGCAACAGTTGCCAGGGCAAGCCTGGGTATGGCTGGGGGCTGGAGGGCGCCTGGCCCTGCCCACTTCCGCTTTGGGGTCCAGCAGCAGTTGCCAGGGCAAGCCTGGGCATGGCAGGGGGCTTAAGGGGGCCTGGGCCCGCCCACTTCCGCTTTGGGGGCCAGCAACAGTTTCCAGGGCAAGCCTGGGCATGGCAGGGGGCTTAAGGGGGCCTGGGCCCGCCCACTTCCGCTTTGGGGGCCAGCAACAGTTGCCAGGGCAAGCCTGGGCATGGCAGGGGGCTTAAGGGGGCCTGGACCCGCCCACTTTCGCTTTGGGGGCCAGCAACAGTTTCCAGGGCAAGCCTGGGCATGGCAGGGGGCTTAAGGGGGCCTGGGCCCGCCCACTTCCGCTTTGGGGGCCAGCAACTGTTGCCAGGGCAAGCCTGGGCATGGCAGGGGGCTTAAGGGGGCCTGGACCCGCCCACTTCCGCTTTGGGGGCCAGCAACAGTTTCCAGGGCAAGCCTGGGCATGGCAGGGGGCTTAAGGGGGCCTGGGCCCGCCCACTTCCGCTTTGGGGGCCAGCAACTGTTGACAGGGCAAGCCTGGGCATGGCAAGGGGCTTAAGGGGCCTGGACCCGCCCACTTCCGCTTTGGGGCCCAGCAACAGTTGCCAGGCAAATCTGGGCATGGCAGGGGGCTTAAGGGGGCCTGGGCCCGCCCACTTCCGCTTTGGGGGCCAGCAGCAGTTGCCAGGGCAAGCCTGGGCATGGCAGGGGGCTAAAGGGGGCCTGGACCCGCCTACTTCCGCTTTGGGGGCCAGCAACTGTTGCCAGGGCAAGCCTGGGCATGACAGGAAGCTGGAGGGCGCCAGGCCCCGCCCACTTCCGCTTTGGGGGCCAGCAACAGTTGCCAGGGCAACCCTGGGCATGGCAGGGGGCTTGAGGGCGCCAGGCCCCACCCACTTCCGCTTTGGGGCCCAGCAACAGTTGCCAGGACAAGCCTGGGCATGGCAGGGGGCTGGAGGGTGCCAGGACCCGCCCACTTCCGCTTTGGGGGCCAGTAACAGATGCCAGGGCAACCCTGGGCATGACAGGGGGCTGGAGGGCGCCAGGCCCCGCCCACTTCCGCTTTGGGGGCCAGCAACAGTTGTCAGGGCAAGCCTGGGCATGGCAGGGGGCTTAAGGGGGCCTGGGCCCGCCCACTTCCGCTTTGGGGGCCAGCAACAGTTTCCAGGGCAAGCCTGGGCATGGCAGGGGGCTTAAGGGGGCCTGGGCCCGCCCACTTCCGCTTTGGGGGCCAGCAACAGTTGCCAGGGCAAGCCTGGGCATGGCAGGGGGCTTAAGGGGGCCTGGACCCGCCCACTTTCGCTTTGGGGGCCAGCAACAGTTTCCAGGGCAAGCCTGGGCATGGCAGGGGGCTTAAGGGGGCCTGGGCCCGCCCACTTCCGCTTTGGGGGCCAGCAACTGTTGCCAGGGCAAGCCTGGGCATGGCAGGGGGCTTAAGGGGGCCTGGACCCGCCCACTTCCGCTTTGGGGGCCAGCAACAGTTTCCAGGGCAAGCCTGGGCATGGCAGGGGGCTTAAGGGGGCCTGGGCCCGCCCACTTCCGCTTTGGGGGCCAGCAACTGTTGACAGGGCAAGCCTGGGCATGGCAAGGGGCTTAAGGGGCCTGGACCCGCCCACTTCCGCTTTGGGGCCCAGCAACAGTTGCCAGGCAAATCTGGGCATGGCAGGGGGCTTAAGGGGGCCTGGGCCCGCCCACTTCCGCTTTGGGGGCCAGCAGCAGTTGCCAGGGCAAGCCTGGGCATGGCAGGGGGCTAAAGGGGGCCTGGACCCGCCTACTTCCGCTTTGGGGGCCAGCAACTGTTGCCAGGGCAAGCCTGGGCATGACAGGAAGCTGGAGGGCGCCAGGCCCCGCCCACTTCCGCTTTGGGGGCCAGCAACAGTTGCCAGGGCAACCCTGGGCATGGCAGGGGGCTTGAGGGCGCCAGGCCCCACCCACTTCCGCTTTGGGGCCCAGCAACAGTTGCCAGGACAAGCCTGGGCATGGCAGGGGGCTGGAGGGTGCCAGGACCCGCCCACTTCCGCTTTGGGGGCCAGTAACAGATGCCAGGGCAACCCTGGGCATGACAGGGGGCTGGAGGGCGCCAGGCCCCGCCCACTTCCGCTTTGGGGGCCAGCAACAGTTGTCAGGGCAACCCTGGGCATGGCAGGGGGCTGGATGGCGCCAGGCCCCGCCAACTTCCACTATGGGGCCCAGCAACAGTTGCCAGGGCAAGCCTTGGCATGGCAGGGGGCTGGAGGGCGCCAGGCCCCGCCCACTTCCGATTTTGGGCCCAGCAACAGTTGCCAGGCAAGCCTGGGCATGGCAGGGTGCTGTAGGGCGCTAGGCCCCGCCCACTTCCGCTTTGGGACCCAGCAACAGTTGCCAGGCAAGCCTGGGCATGGCAGGGGGCTTGAGGGCGCCTGGCCCCGCCCACTTCCGCTTTGGGGGCCAGCAACAGTTGCCAGGGCAACCCTTTGCATGGCAGGGGGCTGGATGGCGCCAGGCCCCGCCCACTTCCGCTTTGGGGCCCAGCAACAGCTGCCAGGGCAAGCCTTGGCATGGCAGGGGGGTGGAGGGGGACAGGCCCCGCCCACTTCCGCTTTGGGGCCCAGCAACAGTTGCCAGGCAAACCTGGGCATGGCAGGGGGCTTAAGGGGGCCTGGGCCCGCCCACTTCCGCTTTGGGGGCCAGCAGCAGTTGCCAGGGCAAGCCTGGGCATTGCAGGGGGCTAAAGGGGGCCTGGACCCGCCCACTTCCGCTTTGGGGGCCAGCAACTGTTGCCAGGGCAAGCCTGGGCATGGCAGGGGGCTTAAGGGGGCCTAAGCCCGCCCACTTCCGCTTTGGGGGCCAGCAACAGTTGCCAGGGCAAGCCTGGGCATGGCAGGGGGCTTAAGGGGGCCTGGACCCGCCCACTTCCGCTTTGGGGGCCAGCAACAGTTGCCAGGGCAAGCCTGGGCATGGCAGGGGGCTTAAGGGGGCCTGGACCCGCCCACTTCTTCTTTGGGGGCCAGCAACAGTTGCCAGGGCAAGCCTGGGCATGGCAGGGGGCTTAAGGGGGCCTGGGCCCGCCCACTTCCGCTTTGGGGGCCAGCAACAGTTGCCAGGGCAAGCCTGGGCATGGCAGGGGGCTTAAGGGAGCCTGGACCCGCCCACTTCCGCTTTGGGGGCCAGCAACAGTTGCCAGGGCAAGCCTGGGTATGGCTGGGGGCTGGAGGGCGCCTGGCCCTGCCCACTTCCGCTTTGGGGGCCAGCAGCAGTTGCCAGGGCAAGCCTGGGCATGGCAGGGGGCTAAAGGGGGTCTGGACCAACCCACTTCCGCTTTGGGGGCCAGCAACTGTTGCCAGGGCAAGCCTGGGCATGGCAGGGGGCTTAAGGGGGCCTGGACCCGCCCACTTCCGCTTTGGGGGCCAGCAACAGTTGCCAGGGCAAGCCTGGGCATGGCAGGGGGCTTAAGGGGGCCTGGACCCGCCCACTTCCGCTTGGGGGGCCAGCAACAGTTGCCAGGGCAAGCCTGGGCATGGCAGGGGGATTAAAGGGGGCCTGGGCCCGCCCACTTCCGCTTTGGGGGCCAGGAACAATTGCCAGGGCAAGCCTGGGCATGGCAGGGGGCTTAAGGGGGCCTGTGCCCGCCCACTTCCGCTTTGGGGGCCAGCAACAGTTGCCAGGGCAAGCCTGGGCATGGCAGGGGGCTTAAGGGAGCCTGGACCCACCCACTTCCGCTTTGGGGGCCAGCAACTGTTGCCAGGGCAAGCCTGGGCATGGCAGGGGGCTTAAGGGGGCCTGGACCCGCCCACTTCCGCTTTGGGGGCCAGCAACAGTTGCCAGGGCAAGCCTGGGCATGGCAGGGGGCTTAAGGGGGCCTGGACCCGCCCACTTCCGCTTGGGGGGCCAGCAACAGTTGCCAGGGCAAGCCTGGGCATGGCAGGGGGATTAAAGGGGGCCTGGGCCCGCCCACTTCCGCTTTGGGGGCCAGGAACAATTGCCAGGGCAAGCCTGGGCATGGCAGGGGGCTTAAGGGGGCCTGTGCCCGCCCACTTCCGCTTTGGGGGCCAGCAACAGTTGCCAGGGCAAGCCTGGGCATGGCAGGGGGCTTAAGGGAGCCTGGACCCACCCACTTCCGCTTTGGGGGCCAGCAACTGTTGCCAGGGCAAGCCTGGGCATGGCAGGGGGCTTAAGGGGGCCTGGGCCCGCCCACTTCCGCTTTGGGGGCCAGCAACAGTTGCCAGGGCAAGCCTGGGTATGGCTGGGGGCTGGAGGGCGCCTGGCCCTGCCCACTTCCGCTTTGGGGGCCAGCAGCAGTTGCCAGGGCAAGCCTGGGCATGGCAGGGGGCTAAAGGGGGCCTGGAACCGCCCACTTCCGCTTTGGGGGCCAGCAACTGTTGCCAGGGCAAGCCTGGGCATGGCAGGGGGCTTAAGGGGGCCTGGACCCGCCCACTTCCGCTTTGGGGGCCAGCAACAGTTGCCAGGGCAAGCCTGGGCATGGCAGGGGGCTTAAGGGGGCTTGGACCCGCCCACTTCCGCTTGGGGGGCCAGCAACAGTTGACAGGGCAAGCCTGGGCATGGCAGGGGGCTTAAGGGGGCCTGGACCCGCCCAATTCCGCTTTGGGGGTCAGCAACAGTTGCCAGGGCAAGCCTGGGCATGGCAGGGGGCTTAAGGGGGCCTGGGCCCGCCCACTTCTGCTTTGGGGGCCAGCAACAGTTGCCAGGGCAAGCCTGGGCATGGCAGGGGGCTTAAGGGGGCCTGGACCCGCCCACTTCCGCTTTGGGGCCCAGCAACAGTTGCCAGGGCAAGCCTGGGCATGGCAGGGGGCTTAAGGGGGCCTGGGCCCGCCCACTTCCGCTTTGGGGACCAGCAACAGTTGCCAGGGCAAGCCTGGGTATGGCTGGGGGCTGGAGGGTGCCTGGCCCTGCCCACTTCCGCTTTGGGGTCCAGCAGCAGTTGCCAGGGCAAGCCTGGGCATGGCAGGGGGCTTAAGGGGGCCTGGGCCCGCCCAATTCCGCTTTGGGGGCCAGCAACAGTTGCCAGGGCAAGCCTGGGCAGGGGGCTTAAGGGGGCCTGGACCCGCCCACTTCCGCTTTGGGGGCCAGCAACAGTTGCCAGGGCAAGCCTGGGCATGGCAGGGGGCTTAAGGGGGCCTGGACCCGCCCACTTCCGCTTTGGGGGCCAGCAACAGTTTCCAGGGCAAGCCTGGGCATGGCAGGGGGCTTAAGGGGGCCTGGGCCCGCCCACTTCCGCTTTGGGGGCCAGCAACTGTTGCCAGGGCAAGCCTGGGCATGGCAGGGGGCTTAAGGGAGCCTGGACCCGCCCACTTCCGCTTTGGGGGCCAGCAACAGTTGCCAGGGCAAGCCTGGGTATGGCTGGGGGCTGGAGGGCGCCTGGCCCTGCCCACTTCCGCTTTGGGGGCCAGCAGCAGTTGCCAGGGCAAGCCTGGGCATGGCAGGGGGCTAAAGGGGGCCTGGACCCGCCCACTTCCGCTTTGGGGGCCAGCAACAGTTGCCAGGGCAAGCCTGGGCATGGCAGGGGGCTTAAGGGGGCCTGGACCCGCCCACTTCCGCTTGGGGGGCCAGCAACAGTTGCCAGGGCAAGCCTGGGCATGGCAGGGGGCTTAAGGGGGCCTGGACCCGCCCACTTCCGCTTTGGGGACCAGCAACAGTTGCCAGGGCAAGCCTGGGTATGGCTGGGGGCTGGAGGGCGCCTGGCCCTGCCCACTTCCGCTTTGGGGGCCAGCAGCAGTTGCCAGGGCAAGCCTGGGCATGGCAGGGGGCTAAAGGGGGTCTGTACCCGCCCACTTCCGCTTTGGGGGCCAGCAACAGTTGCCAGGGCAAGCCTGGGCATGGCAGGGGGCTTAAGGGAGCCTGGACCCGCCCACTTCCGCTTTGGGGGCCAGCAACAGTTGCCAGGGCAAGCCTGGGTATGGCAGGGGGCTTAAGGGGGCCTGGACCCGCCCACTTCCGCTTTGGGGCCCAGCAACAGTTGCCAGGGCAAGCCTGGGCATGGCAGGGGGCTTAAGGGGGTCTGTACCCGCCCACTTCCGCTTTGGGGGCCAGCAGCAGTTGCCAGGGCAAGCCTGGGCATTGCAGGGGGCTTAAGGGGGCCTGGACCCGCCCACTTCCGCTTTGGGGGCCAGCAACAGTTGCCAGGGCAAGCCTGGGCATGGCAGGGGGCTTAAGGGGGCCTGGGCCCGCCCACTTCCGCTTTGGGGGCCAGGAACAGTTGCCAGGGCAAGCCTGGGCATGGCAGGGGGCTTAAGGGGGCCTGTGCCCGCCCACTTCCGCTTTGGGGGCCAGCAACAGTTGCCAGGGCAAGCCTGGGCATGGCAGGGGGCTTAAGGGAGCCTGGACCCGCCCACTTCCGCTTTGGGGGCCAGCAACTGTTGCCAGGGCAAGCCTGGGCATGGCAGGGGGCTTAAGGGGGCCTGGGCCCGCCCACTTCCGCTTTGGGGGCCAGCAACAGTTGCCAGGGCAAGCCTGGGTATGGCTGGGGGCTGGAGGGCGCCTGGCCCTGCCCACTTCCGCTTTGGGGGCCAGCAGCAGTTGCCAGGGCAAGCCTGGGCATGGCAGGGGGCTAAAGGGGGCCTGGACCCGCCCACTTCCGCTTTGGGGGCCAGCAACTGTTGCCAGGGCAAGCCTGGGTATGGCTGGGGGCTGGAGGGCGCCTGGCCCTGCCCACTTCCGCTTTGGGGTCCAGCAGCAGTTGCCAGGGCAAGCCTGGGCATGGCAGGGGGCTTAAGGGGGCCTGGGCCCGCCCACTTCCGCTTTGGGGGCCAGCAACAGTTGCCAGGGCAAGCCTGGGCATGGCAGGGGGCTTAAGGGGGCCTGGACCCGCCCAATTCCGCTTTGGGGGCCAGCAACAGTTGCCAGGGCAAGCCTGGGCATGGCAGGGGGCTTAAGGGGGCCTGGGCCCGCCCACTTCCGCTTTGGGGGCCAGCAACAGTTGCCAGGGCAAGCCTGGGCATGGCAGGGGGCTTAAGGGGGCCTGGACCCGCCCACTTTCGCTTTGGGGGCCAGCAACAGTTTCCAGGGCAAGCCTGGGCATGGCAGGGGGCTTAAGGGGGCCTGGGCCGGCCCACTTCCGCTTTGGGGGGCAGCAACTGTTGCCAGGGCAAGCCTGGGCATGGCAGGGGGCTTAAGGGGGCCTGGACCCGCCCACTTCCGCTTTGGGGGCCAGCAACAGTTTCCAGGGCAAGCCTGGGCATGGCAGGGGGCTTAAGGGGGCCTGGGCCCGCCCACTTCCGCTTTGTGGGCCAGCAACTGTTGACAGGGCAAGCCTGGGCATGGCAGGGGGCTTAAGGGGGCCTGGACCCGCCCACTTCCGCTTTGGGGCCCAGCAACAGTTGCCAGGCAAACCTGGGCATGGCAGGGGGCTTAAGGGGGCCTGGGCCCGCCCACTTCCGCTTTGGGGGCCAGCAGCAGTTGCCAGGGCAAGCCTGGGCATGGCAGGGGGCTAAAGGGGGCCCATGTCCCGCCTACTTCCGCTTTGGGGGCCAGCAACTGTTGCCAGGTCAAGCCTGGGCATGACAGGGGGCTGGAGGGCGCCAGGCCCCGCCCACTTCCGCTTTGGGGGCCAGCAACAGTTGCCAGGGCAACCCTGGGCATGGCAGGGGGCTTGAGGGCGCCAGGCCCCACCCACTTCCGCTTTGGGGCCCAGCAACAGTTGCCAGGACAAGCCTGGGCATGGCAGGGGGCTGGAGGGTGCCAGGACCCGCCCACTTCCGCTTTGGGGGCCAGTAACAGATGCCAGGGCAACCCTGGGCATGACAGGGGGCTGGAGGGCGCCAGGCCCCGCCCACTTCCGCTTTGGGGGCCAGCAACAGTTGTCAGGGCAACCCTGGGCATGGCAGGGGGCTGGATGGCGCCAGGCCCCGCCCACTTCCACTATGGGGCCCAGCAACAGTTGCCAGGGCAAGCCTTGGCATGGCAGGGGGCTGGAGGGCGCCAGGCCCCGCCCACTTCCGATTTGGGGCCCAGCAACAGTTGCCAGGCAAGCCTGGGCATGGCAGGGGGCTGTAGGGCGCTAGGCCCCGCCCACTTCCGCTTTGGGACCCAGCAACAGTTGCCAGGCAAGCCTGGGCATGGCAGGGGGCTTGAGGGCGCCTGGCCCCGCCCACTTCCGCTTTGGGGGCCAGCAACAGTTGCCAGGGCAACCCTTTGCATGGCAGGGGGCTGGATGGCGCCAGGCCCCGCCCACTTCCGCTTTGGGGCCCAGCAACAGTTGCCAGGGCAAGCCTTGGCATGGCAGGGGGGTGGAGGGGGACAGGCCCCGCCCACTTCCGCTTTGGGGCCCAGCAACAGTTGCCAGGCAAACCTGGGCATGGCAGGGGGCTTAAGGGGGCCTGGGCCCGCCCACATCCGCTTTGGGGGCCAGCAGCAGTTGCCAGGGCAAGCCTGGGCATTGCAGTGGGCTAAAGGGGGTCTGGACCCGCCCACTTCCGCTTTGGGGGCCAGCAACTGTTGCCAGGGCAAGCCTGGGCATGGCAGGGGGCTTAAGCGGGCCTAAGCCCGCCCACTTCCGCTTTGGGGGCCAGCAACAGTTGCCAGGGCAAGCCTGGGCATGGCAGGGGGCTTAAGGGGGCCTGGATCCGCCCACTTCCGCTTTGGGGGCCAGCAACAGTTGCCAGGGCAAGCCTGGGCATGGCAGGGGGCTTAAGGGGGCCTGGGCCCGCCCACTTCCGCTTTGGGGGCCAGCAACAGTTGCCAGGGCAAGCCTGGGCATGGCAGGGGGCTTAAGGGGGCCTTGACCCGCCCACTTCCGCTTTGGGGGCCAGGAACAGTTGCCAGGGCAAGCCTGGGCATGGCAGGGGGCTTAAGGGGGCCTGTGCCCGCCCACTTCCGCTTTGGGGGCCAGCAACTGTTGCCAGGGCAAGCCTGGGCATGGCAGGGGGCTTAAGGGGGCCTGGACCCGCCCACTTCCGCTTTGGGGCCCAGCAACAGTTGCCAGGCAAACCTGGGCATGGCAGGGGGCTTAAGGGGGCCTGGGCCCGCCCACTTCCGCTTTGGGGGCCAGCAACAGTTGCCAGGGCAACCCTGGGCATGGCAGGGGGCTTGAGGGCGCCAGGCCCCACCCACTTCCGCTTTGGGGCCCAGCAACAGTTGCCAGGACAAGCCTGGGCATGGCAGGGGGCTGGAGGGTGCCAGGACCCGCCCACTTCCGCTTTGGGGGCCAGTAACAGATGCCAGGGCAACCCTGGGCATGACAGGGGGCTGGAGGGCGCCAGGCCCCGCCCACTTCCGCTTTGGGGGCCAGCAACAGTTGTCAGGGCAACCCTGGGCATGGCAGGGGGCTGGATGGCGCCAGGCCCCGCCCACTTCCACTATGGGGCCCAGCAACAGTTGCCAGGGCAAGCCTTGGCATGGCAGGGGGCTGGAGGGCGCCAGGCCCCGCCCACTTCCGATTTGGGGCCCAGCAACAGTTGCCAGGCAAGCCTGGGCATGGCAGGGGGCTGTAGGGCGCTAGGCCCCGCCCACTTCCGCTTTGGGACCCAGCAACAGTTGCCAGGCAAGCCTGGGCATGGCAGGGGGCTTGAGGGCGCCTGGCCCCGCCCACTTCCGCTTTGGGGGCCAGCAACAGTTGCCAGGGCAACCCTTTGCATGGCAGGGGGCTGGATGGCGCCAGGCCCCGCCCACTTCCGCTTTGGGGCCCAGCAACAGTTGCCAGGGCAAGCCTTGGCATGGCAGGGGGGTGGAGGGGGACAGGCCCCGCCCACTTCCGCTTTGGGGCCCAGCAACAGTTGCCAGGCAAACCTGGGCATGGCAGGGGGCTTAAGGGGGCCTGGGCCCGCCCACATCCGCTTTGGGGGCCAGCAGCAGTTGCCAGGGCAAGCCTGGGCATTGCAGTGGGCTAAAGGGGGTCTGGACCCGCCCACTTCCGCTTTGGGGGCCAGCAACTGTTGCCAGGGCAAGCCTGGGCATGGCAGGGGGCTTAAGCGGGCCTAAGCCCGCCCACTTCCGCTTTGGGGGCCAGCAACAGTTGCCAGGGCAAGCCTGGGCATGGCAGGGGGCTTAAGGGGGCCTGGATCCGCCCACTTCCGCTTTGGGGGCCAGCAACAGTTGCCAGGGCAAGCCTGGGCATGGCAGGGGGCTTAAGGGGGCCTGGGCCCGCCCACTTCCGCTTTGGGGGCCAGCAACAGTTGCCAGGGCAAGCCTGGGCATGGCAGGGGGCTTAAGGGGGCCTTGACCCGCCCACTTCCGCTTTGGGGGCCAGGAACAGTTGCCAGGGCAAGCCTGGGCATGGCAGGGGGCTTAAGGGGGCCTGTGCCCGCCCACTTCCGCTTTGGGGGCCAGCAACTGTTGCCAGGGCAAGCCTGGGCATGGCAGGGGGCTTAAGGGGGCCTGGACCCGCCCACTTCCGCTTTGGGGCCCAGCAACAGTTGCCAGGCAAACCTGGGCATGGCAGGGGGCTTAAGGGGGCCTGGGCCCGCCCACTTCCGCTTTGGGGGCCAGCAACAGTTTCCAGGGCAAGCCTGGGTATGGCTGGGGGCTGGAGGGCGCCTGGCCCTGCCCACTTCCGCTTTGGGGGCCAGCAGCAGTTGCCAGGGCAAGCCTGGGCATGGCAGGGGGCTAAAGGGGGTCTGTACCCGCCCACTTCCGCTTTGGGGGCCAGCAACTGTTGCCAGGGCAAGCCTGGGCATGGCAGGGGGCTTAAGGGGGCCTGGACCCGCCCACTTCCGCTTTGGGGGCCAGCAACAGTTGCCAGGGCAAGCCTGGGCATGGCACGGGGCTTAAGGGGGCCTGGACCCGCCCACTTCCGCTTTGGGGGCCAGCAACAGTTTCCAGGGCAAGCCTGGGCATGGCAGTGGGCTTAAGGGGGCCTGGGCCCGCCCACTTCCGCTTTGGGGGCCAGCAACAGTTGCCAGGGCAAGCCTGGGCATGGCAGGGGGCTTAAGGGAGCCTGGACCCGCCCACTTCCGCTTTGGGGGCCAGCAACAGTTGCCAGGGCAAGCCTGGGTATGGCTGGGGGCTGGAGGGCGCCTGGCCCTGCTCACTTCCGCTTTGGGGGCCAGCAGCAGTTGCCAGGGCAAGCCTGGGCATGGCAGGGGGCTAAAGGGGGTCTGGACCAACCCACTTCCGCTTTGGGGGCCAGCAACTGTTGCCAGGGCAAGCCTGGGCATGGCAGGGGGCTTAAGGGGGCCTGGACCCGCCCACTTCCGCTTTGGGGGCCAGCAACAGTTGCCAGGGCAAGCCTGGGCATGGCAGGGGGCTTAAGGGGGCCTGGACCCGCCCACTTCCGCTTGGGGGGCCAGCAACAGTTGCCAGGGCAAGCCTGGGCATGGCAGGGGGATTAAAGGGGGCCTGGGCCCGCCCACTTCCGCTTTGGGGGCCAGGAACAATTGCCAGGGCAAGCCTGGGCATGGCAGGGGGCTTAAGGGGGCCTGTGCCCGCCCACTTCCGCTTTGGGGGCCAGCAACAGTTGCCAGGGCAAGCCTGGGCATGGCAGGGGGCTTAAGGGAGCCTGGACCCACCCACTTCCGCTTTGGGGGCCAGCAACTGTTGCCAGGGCAAGCCTGGGCATGGCAGGGGGCTTAAGGGGGCCTGGGCCCGCCCACTTCCGCTTTGGGGGCCAGCAACAGTTGCCAGGGCAAGCCTGGGTATGGCTGGGGGCTGGAGGGCGCCTGGCCCTGCCCACTTCCGCTTTGGGGGCCAGCAGCAGTTGCCAGGGCAAGCCTGGGCATGGCAGGGGGCTAAAGGGGGCCTGGAACCGCCCACTTCCGCTTTGGGGGCCAGCAACTGTTGCCAGGGCAAGCCTGGGCATGGCAGGGGGCTTAAGGGGGCCTGGACCCGCCCACTTCCGCTTTGGGGGCCAGCAACAGTTGCCAGGGCAAGCCTGGGCATGGCAGGGGGCTTAAGGGGGCTTGGACCCGCCCACTTCCGCTTGGGGGGCCAGCAACAGTTGACAGGGCAAGCCTGGGCATGGCAGGGGGCTTAAGGGGGCCTGGACCCGCCCAATTCCGCTTTGGGGGTCAGCAACAGTTGCCAGGGCAAGCCTGGGCATGGCAGGGGGCTTAAGGGGGCCTGGGCCCGCCCACTTCCGCTTTGGGGGCCAGCAACAGTTGCCAGGGCAAGCCTGGGCATGGCAGGGGGCTTAAGGGGGCCTGGGCCCGCCCACTTCCGCTTTGGGGGCCAGCAACAGTTGCCAGGGCAAGCCTGGGCATGGCAGGGGGCTTAAGGGGGCCTGGACCCGCCCACTTCCGCTTTGGGGGCCAGGAACAGTTGCCAGGGCAAGCCTGGGCATGGCAGGGGGCTTAAGGGGGCCTGTGCCCGCCCACTTCCGCTTTGGGGGCCAGCAACAGTTTCCAGGGCAAGCCTGGGCATGGCAGGGGGCTTAAGGGGGCCTGGGCCCGCCCACTTCCGCTTTGGGGGCCAGCAACTGTTGCCAGGGCAAGCCTGGGCATGGCAGGGGGCTTAAGGGGGCCTGGACCCGCCCACTTCCGCTTTGGGGGCCAGCAACAGTTGCCAGGCAAACCTGGGCATGGCAGGGGGCTTAAGGGGGCCTGGGCCCGCCCACTTCCGCTTTGGGGGCCAGCAGCAGTTGCCAGGGCAAGCCTGGGCATTGCAGGGGGCTAAAGGGGGCCTGGACCCGCCCACTTCCGCTTTGGGGGCCAGCAACTGTTGCCAGGGCAAGCCTGGGCATGGCAGGGGGCTTAAGGGGGCCTAAGCCCGCCCACTTCCGCTTTGGGGGCCAGCAACAGTTGCCAGGGCAAGCCTGGGCATGGCAGGGGGCTTAAGGGGGCCTGGACCCGCCCACTTCCGCTTTGGGGGCCAGCAACAGTTGCCAGGGCAAGCCTGGGCATGGCAGGGGGCTTAAGGGGGATTGGACCCGCCCACTTCCGCTTTGGGGGCCAGCAACAGTTGCCAGGGCAAGCCTGGGCATGGCAGGGGGCTTAAGGGGGCCTGGGCCCGCCCACTTCCGCTTTGGGGGCCAGCAACAGTTGCCAGGGCAAGCCTGGGCATGGCAGGGGGCTTAAGGGGGCCTGGACCCGCCCACTTCCGCTTTGGGGGCCAGGAACAGTTGCCAGGGCAAGCCTGGGCATGGCAGGGGGCTTAAGGGGGCCTGTGCCCGCCCACTTCCGCTTTGGGGGCCAGCAACTGTTGCCAGGGCAAGCCTGGGCATGGCAGGGGGCTTAAGGGGGCCTGGACCCGCCCATTTCCGCTTTGGTGGCCAGCAACTGTTGCCAGGGCAAGCCTGGGCATGGCAGGGGGCTTAAGGGAGCCTGGACCCGCCCACTTCCGCTTTGGGGGCCAGCAACAGTTGCCAGGGCAAGCCTGGGTATGGCTGGGGGCTGGAGGGCGCCTGGCCCTGCCCACTTCCGCTTTGGGGGCCAGCAGCAGTTGCCAGGGCAAGCCTGGGCATGGCAGGGGGCTAAAGGGGGCCTGGACCCGCCCACTTTGCTTTGGGGGCCAGCAACTGTTGCCACGGCAAGCCTGGGCATGGCAGGGGGCTTAAGGGGGCCTGGACCCGCCCACTTCCGCTTTGGGGGCCAGCAACAGTTGCCAGGGCAAGCCTGGGCATGGCAGGGGGCTTAAGGGGGCCTGGACCCGCCCACTTCCGCTTGGGGGGCCAGCAACAGTTGCCAGGGCAAGCCTGGGCATGGCAGGGGGCTTAAGGGGGGCTGGACCCGCCCACTTCCGCTTTGGGGACCAGCAACAGTTGCCAGGGCAAGCCTGGGTATGGCTGGGGGCTGGAGGGCGCCTGGCCCTGCCCACTTCCGCTTTGGGGTCCAGCAGCAGTTGCCAGGGCAAGCCTGGGCATGGCAGTGGGCTTAAGGGGGCCTGGGCCCGCCCACTTCCGCTTTGGGGGCCAGCAACAGTTGCCAGGGCAAGCCTGGGCATGGCAGGGGGCTTAAGGGGGCCTGGACCCGCCCAATTCCGCTTTGGGGGCCAGCAACAGTTGCCAGGGCAAGCCTGGGCATGGCAGGGGGCTTAAGGGGGCCTGGGCCCGCCCACTTCCGCTTTGGGGGCCAGCAACAGTTGCCAGGGCAAGCCTGGGCATGGCAGGGGGCTTAAGGGGGCCTGGGCCCGCCCACTTCCGCTTTGGGGGCCAGCAACTGTTGACAGGGCAAGCCTGGGCATGGCAGGGGGCTTAAGGGGGCCTGGACCCGCCCACTTCCGCTTTGGGGGCCAGCAACAGTTTCCAGGGCAAGCCTGGGCATGGCAGGGGGCTTAAGGGGGCCTGGGCCCGCCCACTTCCGCTTTGGGGGCCAGCAACAGTTGCCAGGGCAAGCCTGGGCATGGCAGGGGGCTTAAGGGGGCCTGGGCCCGCCCACTTCCGCTTTGGGGGCCAGCAACAGTTGCCAGGGCAAGCCTGGGCATGGCAGGGGGCTTAAGGGGGCCTGGACCCGCCCACTTCCGCTTTGGGGGCCAGCAACAGTTTCCAGGGCAAGCCTGGGCATGGCAGGGGGCTTAAGGGGGCCTGGGCCCGCCCACTTCCGCTTTGGGGGCCAGCAACTGTTGCCAGGGCAAGCCTGGGCATGGCAGGGGGCTTAAGGGGGCCTGGACCCGCCCACTTCCGCTTTGGGGCCCAGCAACAGTTGCCAGGCAAACCTGGGCATGGCAGGGGGCTTAAGGGGGCCTGGGCCCGCCCACTTCCGCTTTGGGGGCCAGCAGCAGTTGCCAGGGCAAGCCTGGGCATGGCAGGGGGCTTAAGGGGGCCTGGACCCGCCCACTTCCGCTTTGGGGGCCAGCAACAGTTTCCAGGGCAAGCCTGGGCATGGCAGGGGGCTTAAGGGGGCCTGGGCCCGCCCACTTCCGCTTTGGGGGCCAGCAACAGTTGCCAGGGCAAGCCTGGGCATGGCAGGGGGCTTAAGGGGGCCTAAGCCCGCCCACTTCCGCTTTGGGGGCCAGCAACAGTTGCCAGGGCAAGCCTGGGCATGGCAGGGGGCTTAAGGGGGCCTGGACCCGCCCACTTCCGCTTGGGGGGCCAGCAACAGTTGCCAGGGCAAGCCTGGGCATGGCAGGGGGCTTAAGGGGGCCTGGACCCGCCCACTTCCGCTTTGGGGACCAGCAACAGTTGCCAGGGCAAGCCTGGGTATGGCTGGGGGCTGGAGGGCGCCTGGCCCTGCCCACTTCCGCTTTGGGGTCCAGCAGCAGTTGCCAGGGCAAGCCTGGGCATGGCAGGGGGCTTAAGGGGGCCTGGGCCCGCCCACTTCCGCTTTGGGGGCCAGCAACAGTTGCCAGGGCAAGCCTGGGCATGGCAGGGGGCTTAAGGGGGCCTGGACCCGCCCAATTCCGCTTTGGGGGCCAGCAACAGTTGCCAGGGCAAGCCTGGGCATGGCAGGGGGCTTAAGGGGGCCTGGGCCCGCCCACTTCCGCTTTGGGGGCCAGCAACAGTTGCCAGGGCAAGCCTGGGCATGGCAGGGGGCTTAAGGGGGCCTGGACCCGCCCACTTCCGCTTTGGGGGCCAGCAACAGTTTCCAGGGCAAGCCTGGGCATGGCAGGGGGCTTAAGGGGGACTGGGCCCGCCCACTTCCGCTTTGGGGGTCAGCAACTGTTGCCAGGGCAAGCCTGGGCATGGCAGGGGGCTTAAGGGGGCCTGGACCCGCCCACTTCCGCTTTGGGGCCCAGCAACAGTTGCCAGGCAAACCTGGGCATGGCAGGGGGCTTAAGGGGGCCTGGGCCCGCCCACTTCCGCTTTGGGGGCCAGCAGCAGTTGCCAGGGCAAGCCTGGGCATTGCAGGGGGCTAAAGGGGGCCTGGACCCGCCCACTTCCGCTTTGGGGGCCAGCAACTGTTGCCAGGGCAAGCCTGGGCATGGCAGGAGGCTTAAGGGGGCCTAAGCCCGCCCACTTCCGCTTTGGGGGCCAGCAACAGTTGCCAGGGCAAGCCTGGGCATGGCAGGGGGCTTAAGGGGGCCTGGACCCGCCCACTTCCGCTTTGGGGGCCAGCAACAGTTGCCAGGGCAACCCTGGGCATGGCAGGGGGCTTAAGGGGGCCTGGACCCGCCCACTTCCGCTTTGGGGGCCAGCAACAGTTGCCAGGGCAAGCCTGGGCATGGCAGGGGGCTTAAGGGGGCCTGGGCCCGCCCACTTCCGCTTTGGGGGCCAGCAACAGTTGCCAGGGCAAGCCTGGGCATGGCAGGGGGCTTAAGGGGGCCTGGGCCCGCCCACTTCCGCTTTGGGGGCCAGCAACTGTTGACAGGGCAAGCCTGGGCATGGCAGGGGGCTTAAGGGGGCCTGGACCCGCCCACTTCCGCTTTGGGGGCCAGCAACAGTTTCCAGGGCAAGCCTGGGCATGGCAGGGGGCTTAAGGGGGCCTGGGCCCGCCCACTTCCGCTTTGGGGGCCAGCAACAGTTGCCAGGGCAAGCCTGGGCATGGCAGGGGGCTTAAGGGGGCCTGGGCCCGCCCACTTCCGCTTTGGGGGCCAGCAACAGTTGCCAGGGCAAGCCTGGGCATGGCAGGGGGCTTAAGGGGGCCTGGACCCGCCCACTTCCGCTTTGGGGGCCAGCAACAGTTTCCAGGGCAAGCCTGGGCATGGCAGGGGGCTTAAGGGGGCCTGGGCCCGCCCACTTCCGCTTTGGGGGCCAGCAACTGTTGCCAGGGCAAGCCTGGGCATGGCAGGGGGCTTAAGGGGGCCTGGACCCGCCCACTTCCGCTTTGGGGCCCAGCAACAGTTGCCAGGCAAACCTGGGCATGGCAGGGGGCTTAAGGGGGCCTGGGCCCGCCCACTTCCGCTTTGGGGGCCAGCAGCAGTTGCCAGGGCAAGCCTGGGCATGGCAGGGGGCTTAAGGGGGCCTGGACCCGCCCACTTCCGCTTTGGGGGCCAGCAACAGTTTCCAGGGCAAGCCTGGGCATGGCAGGGGGCTTAAGGGGGCCTGGGCCCGCCCACTTCCGCTTTGGGGGCCAGCAACAGTTGCCAGGGCAAGCCTGGGCATGGCAGGGGGCTTAAGGGGGCCTAAGCCCGCCCACTTCCGCTTTGGGGGCCAGCAACAGTTGCCAGGGCAAGCCTGGGCATGGCAGGGGGCTTAAGGGGGCCTGGACCCGCCCACTTCCGCTTGGGGGGCCAGCAACAGTTGCCAGGGCAAGCCTGGGCATGGCAGGGGGCTTAAGGGGGCCTGGACCCGCCCACTTCCGCTTTGGGGACCAGCAACAGTTGCCAGGGCAAGCCTGGGTATGGCTGGGGGCTGGAGGGCGCCTGGCCCTGCCCACTTCCGCTTTGGGGTCCAGCAGCAGTTGCCAGGGCAAGCCTGGGCATGGCAGGGGGCTTAAGGGGGCCTGGGCCCGCCCACTTCCGCTTTGGGGGCCAGCAACAGTTGCCAGGGCAAGCCTGGGCATGGCAGGGGGCTTAAGGGGGCCTGGACCCGCCCAATTCCGCTTTGGGGGCCAGCAACAGTTGCCAGGGCAAGCCTGGGCATGGCAGGGGGCTTAAGGGGGCCTGGGCCCGCCCACTTCCGCTTTGGGGGCCAGCAACAGTTGCCAGGGCAAGCCTGGGCATGGCAGGGGGCTTAAGGGGGCCTGGACCCTTCCACTTCCGCTTTGGGGGCCAGCAACAGTTTCCAGGGCAAGCCTGGGCATGGCAGGGGGCTTAAGGGGGCCTGGACCCGCCCACTTCCGCTTTGGGGGCCAGCAACAGTTTCCAGGGCAAGCCTGGGCATGGCAGGGGGCTTAAGGGGGCCTGGGCCCGCCCACTTCCGCTTTGGGGGCCAGCAACTGTTGCCAGGGCAAGCCTGGGCATGGCAGGGGGCTTAAGGGGGCCTGGACCCGCCCACTTCCGCTTTGGGGCCCAGCAACAGTTGCCAGGCAAACCTGGGCATGGCAGGGGGCTTAAGGGGGCCTGGGCCCGCCCACTTCCGCTTTGGGGGCCAGCAGCAGTTGCCAGGGCAAGCCTGGGCATGGCAGGGGGCTTAAGGGGGCCTGGACCCGCCCACTTCCGCTTTGGGGGCCAGCAACAGTTTCCAGGGCAAGCCTGGGCATGGCAGGGGGCTTAAGGGGGCCTGGGCCCGCCCACTTCCGCTTTGGGGGCCAGCAACAGTTGCCAGGGCAAGCCTGGGCATGGCAGGGGGCTTAAGGGGGCCTAAGCCCGCCCACTTCCGCTTTGGGGGCCAGCAACAGTTGCCAGGGCAAGCCTGGGCATGGCAGGGGGCTTAAGGGGGCCTGGACCCGCCCACTTCCGCTTGGGGGGCCAGCAACAGTTGCCAGGGCAAGCCTGGGCATGGCAGGGGGCTTAAGGGGGCCTGGACCCGCCCACTTCCGCTTTGGGGACCAGCAACAGTTGCCAGGGCAAGCCTGGGTATGGCTGGGGGCTGGAGGGCGCCTGGCCCTGCCCACTTCCGCTTTGGGGTCCAGCAGCAGTTGCCAGGGCAAGCCTGGGCATGGCAGGGGGCTTAAGGGGGCCTGGGCCCGCCCACTTCCGCTTTGGGGGCCAGCAACAGTTGCCAGGGCAAGCCTGGGCATGGCAGGGGGCTTAAGGGGGCCTGGACCCGCCCAATTCCGCTTTGGGGGCCAGCAACAGTTGCCAGGGCAAGCCTGGGCATGGCAGGGGGCTTAAGGGGGCCTGGGCCCGCCCACTTCCGCTTTGGGGGCCAGCAACAGTTGCCAGGGCAAGCCTGGGCATGGCAGGGGGCTTAAGGGGGCCTGGACCCGCCCACTTCCGCTTTGGGGGCCAGCAACAGTTTCCAGGGCAAGCCTGGGCATGGCAGGGTGCTTAAGGGGGACTGGGCCCGCCCACTTCCGCTTTGGGGGTCAGCAACTGTTGCCAGGGCAAGCCTGGGCATGGCAGGGGGCTTAAGGGGGCCTGGACCCGCCCACTTCCGCTTTGGGGCCCAGCAACAGTTGCCAGGCAAACCTGGGCATGGCAGGGGGCTTAAGGGGGCCTGGGCCCGCCCACTTCCGCTTTGGGGGCCAGCAGCAGTTGCCAGGGCAAGCCTGGGCATTGCAGGGGGCTAAAGGGGGCCTGGACCCGCCCACTTCCGCTTTGGGGGCCAGCAACTGTTGCCAGGGCAAGCCTGGGCATGGCAGGAGGCTTAAGGGGGCCTAAGCCCGCCCACTTCCGCTTTGGGGGCCAGCAACAGTTGCCAGGGCAAGCCTGGGCATGGCAGGGGGCTTAAGGGGGCCTGGACCCGCCCACTTCCGCTTTGGGGGCCAGCAACAGTTGCCAGGGCAAGCCTGGGCATGGCAGGGGGCTTAAGGGGGCCTGGACCCGCCCACTTCCGCTTTGGGGGCCAGCAACAGTTGCCAGGGCAAGCCTGGGCATGGCAGGGGGCTTAAGGGGGCCTGGGCCCGCCCACTTCCGCTTTGGGGGCCAGCAACAGTTGCCAGGGCAAGCCTGGGCATGGCAGGGGGCTTAAGGGGGCCTGGACCCGCCCACTTCCGCTTTGGGGGCCAGGAACAGTTGCCAGGGCAAGCCTGGGCATGGCAGGGGGCTTAAGGGGGCCTGTGCCCGCCCACTTCCGCTTTGGGGGGCAACAACTGTTGCCAGGGCAAGCCTGGGCATGGCAGGGGGCTTAAGGGGGCCTGGACCCGCCCACTTCCGCTTTGGGGCCCAGCAACAGTTGCCAGGCAAACCTGGGCATGGCAGGGGGCTTAAGGGGGCCTGGGCCCGCCCACTTCCGCTTTGGGGGCCAGCAACAGTTGCCAGGGCAAGCCTGGGCATGGCAGGGGGCTTAAGGGAGCCTGGACCCGCCCACTTCCGCTTTGGGGGCCAGCAACAGTTGCCAGGGCAAGCCTGGGTATGGCTGGGGGCTGGAGGGCGCCTGGCCCTGCCCACTTTCGCTTTGGGGGCCAGCAGCAGTTGCCAGGGCAAGCCTGGGCATGGCAGGGGGCTAAAGGGGGTCTGGACCCGCCCACTTCCGCTTTGGGGGCCAGCAACTGTTGCCAGGGCAAGCCTGGGCATGGCAGGGGGCTTAAGGGGGCCTGGACCCGCCCACTTCCGCTTTGGGGGCCAGCAACAGTTGCCAGGGCAAGCCTGGGCATGGCAGGGGGCTTAAGGGGGCCTGGACCCGCCCACTTCCGCTTGGGGGGCCAGCAACAGTTGCCAGGGCAAGCCTGGGCATGGCAGGGGGCTTAAGGGGGCCTGGACCCGCCCACTTCCGCTTTGGGGACCAGCAACAGTTGCCAGGGCAAGCCTGGGTATGGCTGGGGGCTGGAGGGCGCCTGGCCCTGCCCACTTCCGCTTTGGGGTCCAGCAGCAGTTGCCAGGGCAAGCCTGGGCATGGCAGGGGGCTTAAGGGGGCCTGGGCCCGCCCACTTCCGCTTTGGGGGCCAGCAACAGTTGCCAGGGCAAGCCTGGGCATGGCAGGGGGCTTAAGGGGGCCTGGACCCGCCCACTTCCGCTTTGGGGGCCAGCAACAGTTGCCAGGGCAAGCCTGGGCATGGCAGGGGGCTTAAGGGGGCCTGGACCCGCCCACTTCCGCTTTGGGGGCCAGCAACAGTTTCCAGGGCAAGCCTGGGCATGGCAGGGGGCTTAAGGGGGCCTGGGCCCGCCCACTTCCGCTTTGGGGGCCAGCAACTGTTGCCAGGGCAAGCTTGGGCATGGCAGGGGGCTTAAGGGGGCCTGGACCCGCCCACTTCCGCTTTGGGGCCCAGCAACAGTTGCCAGGCAAACCTGGGCATGGCAGGGGGTTAAGGGGGCCTGGGCCCGCCCACTTCCGCTTTGGGGGCCAGCAGCAGTTGCCAGGGCAAGCCTGGGCATGGCAGGGGGCTTAAGGGGGCCTGGACCCGCCCACTTCCGCTTTGGGGGCCAGCAACTGTTGCCAGGGCAAGCCTGGGCATGGCAGGGGGCTTAAGGGGGCCTAAGCCCGCCCACTTCCGCTTTGGGGGCCAGCAACAGTTGCCAGGGCAAGCCTGGGAATGGCAGGGGGCTTAAGGGGGCCTGGACCCGCCCACTTCCGCTTTGGGGGCCAGCAGCAGTTGCCAGGGCAAGCCTGGGCATGGCAGGGGGCTTAAGGGGGCCTGGACCCGCCCACTTCCGCTTTGGGGGCCAGCAACAGTTGCCAGGGCAAGCCTGGGCATGGCAGGGGGCTTAAGGGGGCCTGGGCCCGCCCACTTCCGCTTTGGGGGCCAGCAACAGTTGCCAGGGCAAGCCTGGGCATGGCAGGGGGCTAAAGGGGGCCTGGACCCGCCCACTTCCGCTTTGGGGGCCAGCAACTGTTGCCAGGGCAAGCCTGGGCATGGCAGGGGGCTTAAGGGGGCCTGGACCCGCCCACTTCCGCTTTGGGGGCCAGCAACAGTTGCCAGGGCAAGCCTGGGCATGGCAGGGGGCTTAAGGGGGCCTGGACCCGCCCACTTCCGCTTTGGGGGCCAGCAACAGTTGCCAGGGCAAGCCTGGGCATGGCAGGGGGCTTAAGGGGGCCTGGGCCCGCCCACTTCCGCTTTGGGGGCCAGCAACAGTTGCCAGGGCAAGCCTGGGCATGGCAGGGGGCTTAAGGGGGCCTGGACCCGCCCACTTCCGCTTTGGGGGCCAGGAACAGTTGCCAGGGCAACCCTTTGCATGGCAGGGGGCTGGATGGCGCCAGGCCCCGCCCACTTCCACTTTGGGGCCCAGCAACAGTTGCCAGGGCAAGCCTTGGCATGGCAGGGGGCTGGAGGGGGACAGGCCCCGCCCACTTCCGCTTTGGGGGCCAGCAACAGTTGCCAGGGCAACCCTGGGCCTGGCAGGGGGCTTAAGGGTTCCTGGACCCGCCCATTTCCGCTTTGGTGGCCAGCAACTGTTGCCAGGGCAAGCCTGGGCATGGCAGGGGGCTTAAGGGAGCCTGGACCCGCCCACTTCCGCTTTGGGGGCCAGCAACAGTTGCCAGGGCAAGCCTGGGCATGGCAGGGGGCTAAATGGGGCCTGGACCCGCCCACTTCCGCTTTGGGGGCCAGCAACTGTTGCCAGGGCAAGCCTGGGCATGGCAGGGGGCTTAAGGGGGCCTGGACCCGCCCACTTCCGCTTGGGGGGCCAGCAACAGTTGCCAGGGCAAGCCTGGGCATGGCAGGGGGCTTAAGGGGGCCTGGACCCGCCCACTTCCGCTTTGGGGACCAGCAACAGTTGCCAGGGCAAGCCTGGGTATGGCTGGGGGCTGGAGGGCGCCTGGCCCTGCCCACTTCCGCTTTGGGGTCCAGCAGCAGTTGCCAGGGCAAGCCTGGGCATGGCAGGGGGCTTAAGGGGGCCTGGGCCCGCCCACTTCCGCTTTGGGGGCCAGCAACAGTTGCCAGGGCAAGCCTGGGCATGGCAGGGGGCTTAAGGGGGCCTGGACCCGCCCAATTCCGCTTTGGGGGCCAGCAACAGTTGCCAGGGCAAGCCTGGGCATGGCAGGGGGCTTAAGGGGGCCTGGGCCCGCCCACTTCCGCTTTGGGGGCCAGCAACAGTTGCCAGGGCAAGCCTGGGCATGGCAGGGGGCTTAAGGGGGCCTGGGCCCGCCCACTTCCGCTTTGGGGGCCAGCAACTGTTGACAGGGCAAGCCTGGGCATGGCAGGGGGCTTAAGGGGGCCTGGACCCGCCCACTTCCGCTTTGGGGACCAGCAACAGTTGCCAGGGCAAGCCTGGGTATGGCTGGGGGCTGGAGGGCGCCTGGCCCTGCCCACTTCCGCTTTGGGGTCCAGCAGCAGTTGCCAGGGCAAGCCTGGGCATGGCAGGGGGCTTAAGGGGGCCTGGGCCCGCCCACTTCCGCTTTGGGGGCCAGCAACAGTTGCCAGGGCAAGCCTGGGCATGGCAGGGGGCTTAAGGGGGCCTGGACCCGCCCACTTCCGCTTTGGGGGCCAGCAACAGTTGCCAGGGCAAGCCTGGGCATGGCAGGGGGCTTAAGGGGGCCTGGACCCGCCCACTTCCGCTTTGGGGGCCAGCAACAGTTTCCAGGGCAAGCCTGGGCATGGCAGGGGGCTTAAGGGGGCCTGGGCCCGCCCACTTCCGCTTTGGGGGCCAGCAACTGTTGCCAGGGCAAGCCTGGGCATGGCAGGGGGCTTAAGGGGGCCTGGACCCGCCCACTTCCGCTTTGGGGCCCAGCAACAGTTGCCAGGCAAACCTGGGCATGGCAGGGGGCTTAAGGGGGCCTGGGCCCGCCCACTTCCGCTTTGGGGGCCAGCAGCAGTTGCCAGGGCAAGCCTGGGCATTGCAGGGGGCTAAATGGGGCCTGGACCCGCCCACTTCCGCTTTGGGGGCCAGCAACTGTTGCCAGGGCAAGCCTGGGCATGGCAGGGGGCTTAAGGGGGCCTAAGCCCGCCCACTTCCGCTTTGGGGGCCAGCAACAGTTGCCAGGGCAAGCCTGGGCATGGCAGGGGGCTTAAGGGGGCCTGGACCCGCCCACTTCCGCTTTGGGGGCCAGCAGCAGTTGCCAGGGCAAGCCTGGGCATGGCAGGGGGCTTAAGGGGGCCTGGACCCGCCCACTTCCGCTTTGGGGGCCAGCAACAGTTAGGGCAAGCTGGGCATGGCAGGGGGCTTAAGGGGGCCTGGGCCCGCCCACTTCCGCTTTGGGGGGCCAGCAACAGTTGCCAGGGCAAGCCTGGGCATGGCAGGGGGCTTAAGGGGCCTGGGACCCGCCCACTTCCGCTTTGGGGGCCAGGAACAGTTGCCAGGGCAACCCTTTGCATGGCAGGGGGCTGGATGGCGCCAGGCCCCGCCCACTTCCGCTTTGGGCCCAGCAACAGTTGCCAGGGCAAGCCTTGGCATGGCAGGGGCTGGAGGGGACAGGCCCCGCCCACTTCCGCTTTGGGGGCCAGCAACAGTTGCCAGGGCAACCCTGGGCCTGGCAGGGGGCTTAAGGGGGCCTGGACCCGCCCATTTCCGCTTTGGTGGCCAGCACTGTTGCCAGGGCAAGCTTGGGCATGGCAGGGGGCTTAAGGGGCCTGGACCCGCCACTTCCGCTTTGGGGGCCAGGAACAGTTGCCAGGGCAACCATTTGCATGGCAGGGGCTGGATGGCGCCAGGCCCCGCCCACTTCCGCTTTGGGGCCCAGCAACAGTTGCCAGGGCAAGCCTTGGCATGGCAGGGGGCTGGAGGGGGACAGGCCCCGCCCACTTCCGCTTTGGGGGCCAGCAACAGTTGCCAGGGCAACCCTGGTCCTGGCAGGGGGCTTAAGGGGGCCTGGACCCGCCCATTTCCGCTTTGGTGGCCAGCAACTGTTGCCAGGGCAAGCCTGGGCATGGCAGGGGGCTTAAGGGAGCCTGGACCCGCCCACTTCCGCTTTGGGGGCCAGCAACAGTTGCCAGGGCAAGCCTGGGCATGGCAGGGGGCTAAAGGGGGCCTGGACCCGCCCACTTCCGCTTTGGGGGCCAGCAACTGTTGCCAGGGCAAGCCTGGGCATGGCAGGGGGCTTAAGGGGGCCTGGACCCGCCCACTTCCGCTTGGGGGGCCAGCAACAGTTGGCAGGGCAAGCCTGGGCATGGCAGGGGGCTTAAGGGGGCCTGGACCCGCCCACTTCCGCTTTGGGGACCAGCAACAGTTGCCAGGGCAAGCCTGGGTATGGCTGGGGGCTGGAGGGCGCCTGGCCCTGCCCACTTCCGCTTTGGGGTCCAGCAGCAGTTGCCAGGGCAAGCCTGGGCATGGCAGGGGCTTAAGGGGGCCTGGGCCCGCCCACTTCCGCTTTGGGGCCCAGCAACAGTTGCCAGGCAAACCTGGGCATGGCAGGGGGCTTAAGGGGGCCTGGGCCCGCCCACTTCCGCTTTGGGGGCCAGCAGCAGTTGCCAGGGCAAGCCTGGGCATTGCAGGGGGCTAAAGGGGGCCTGGACCCGCCCACTTCCGCTTTGGGGCCCAGCAACAGTTGCCAGGCAAACCTGGGCATGGCAGGGGGCTTAAGGGGGCCTGGGCCCGCCCACTTCCGCTTTGGGGGGCCAGCAGCAGTTGCCAGGGCAGCCTGGGCATTGCAGGGGGCTAAAGGGGGCCTGGACCCGCCCACTTCCGCTTTGGGGGCCAGCAACTGTTGCCAGGGCAAGCCTGGGCATGGCAGGGGGCTTAAGGGGGCCTAAGCCCGCCCACTTCCGCTTTGGGGGCCAGCAACAGTTGCCAGGGCAAGCCTGGGCATGGCAGGGGGCTTTAAGGGGGCCTGGACCCGCCCACTTCCGCTTTGGGGGCCAGCAGCAGTTGCCAGGGCAAGCCTGGGCATGGCAGGGGGCTTAAGGGGGCCTGGGCCCGCCCACTTCCGCTTTGGGGGCCAGCAACAGTTGCCAGGGCAAGCCTGGGCATGGCAGGGGGCTTAAGGGGGCCTGGACCCGCCCACTTCCGCTTTGGGGGGCCAGGAACAGTTGCCAGGGCACCCTTTGCATGGCAGGGGCTGGATGGCGCCAGGCCCCGCCCACTTCCGCTTTGGGGGCCCAGCAACAGTTGCCAGGGCAAGCCTTGGCATGGCAGGGGGCTGGAGGGGGACAGGCCCCGCCCACTTCCGCTTTGGGGGCCAGCAACAGTTGCCAGGGCAACCCTGGGCCTGGCAGGGGGCTTAAGGGGGCCTGGACCCGCCCATTTCCGCTTTGGTGGCCAGCAACTGTTGCCAGGGCAAGCCTGGGCATGGCAGGGGGCTTAAGGGAGCCTGGACCCGCCCACTTCCGCTTTGGGGGCCAGCAACAGTTGCCAGGGCAAGCCTGGGCATGGCAGGGGGCTAAAGGGGGCCTGGACCCGCCCACTTCCGCTTTGGGGGCCAGCAACTGTTGCCAGGGCAAGCTTGGGCATGGCAGGGGCTTAAGGGGGCCTGGACCCGCCCACTTCCGCTTGGGGGGCCAGCAACAGTTGCCAGGGCAAGCCTGGGCATGGCAGGGGGCTTAAGGGGGCCTGGACCCGCCCACTTCCGCTTTGGGGACCAGCAACAGTTGCCAGGGCAAGCCTGGGCATGGCAGGGGGCTTAAGGGGGCCTGTGCCCGCCCACTTCCGCTTTGGGTGCCAGCAACAGTTGCCTGGGCAACCCTGGGCATGGCAGGGGGGCTTAAGGGCGCCAGGCCCCGCCCACTTCCGCTTTGGGGCCCCAGCAACAGTTGCCAGGGCAAGCTTGGCATGGCAGGGGGCTGGAGGGGGACAGGCCCCGCCCACTTCCGCTTTGGGGGCCAGCAACAGTTGCCAGGGCAACCCTGGGCCTGGCAGGGGGCTTAAGGGGGCCTGGACCCGCCCATTTCCGCTTTGGTGGCCAGCAACTGTTGCCAGGGCAAGCCTGGGCATGGCAGGGGGCTTAAGGGAGCCTGGACCCGCCCACTTCCGCTTTGGGGGCCAGCAACAGTTGCCAGGGCAAGCCTGGGCATGGCAGGGGGCTTAAGGGGGCCTGGGCCCGCCATTTCCGCTTTGGGGGCCAGCAGCAGTTGCCAGGGCAAGCCTGGGCATGTCAGGGGGCTTAAGGGGGCCTGGGCCCGCCCACTTCCGCTTTGGGGGCCAGCAGCAGTTGCCAGGGCAAGCCTGGGCATAGCAGGGGGCTTAAGGGGGCCTGAGCCCGCCCACTTCCGCTTTGGGGGCCATCAACAGTTGCCAGGGCAAGCCTGGGCATGGCAGGGGGCTTAAGGGGGCCTGGGCCCGCCCACTTCCGCTTTGGGGGCCAGCAACAGTTGCCAGGGCAAGCCTGGCATGGCAGGGGGCTTAAGGGGGCCTGGGCCCGCCCACTTCCGCTTTGGGGGCCAGCAGCAGTTGCCAGGGCAAGCCTGGGCATGGCAGGGGCTTAAGGGATCCTGGGCCCGCCCACTTCCGCTTTGGGGGCCAGCAGCAGTTGCCACGGCAGCCTGGGCATGCCAGGGGGCTTAAGGGGGCCTGGGCCCGCCCACTTCCGCTTTGGGGGCCAGCAACAGTTGCCAGGGCAAGCCTGGGCATGGCAGGGGGCTTAAGGGGGCCTGGATCCGCCCACTTCCGCTTTGGGGGCCAGGAACAGTTGCCAGGGCAAGCCTGGGCATGGCAGGGGGCTTAAGGGGGCCTGTGCCCGCCCACTTCCGCTTTGGGTGCCAGCAACAGTTGCCTGGGCAACCCTGGGCATGGCAGGGGGGCTTAAGGGCGCCAGGCCCCGCCCACTTCCGCTTTGGGGCCCAGCAACAGTTGCCAGGGCAAGCCTGGGCATGGCACGGGCTGGAGGGCGCCAGGCCCCGCCCACTTCCACTATGGGGCCCAGCAACAGTTGCCAGGGCAAGCCTGGGCATGGCTGGGGGCTGGAGGGCGCCAGGCCCCGCCCACTTCCACTATGGGGCCCAGCAACAGTTGCCAGGGCAAGCCTGGGCATGGCTGGGGGCTGGAGGGCGCCAGGCCCCGCCCACTTCCGCTTTGGGGCCCAGCAACAGTTGCCAGGCAAACCTGGGCATGGCAGGGGGCTGGAGGGCGCTAGGCCCCGCCCACTTCCGCTTTGGGGGCCAGCAGCAGTTTGCCAGGGCAAGCCTGGGCATGGCAGGGGCTTAAGGGGGCCTGGGCCGCCCACTTCCGCTTTGGGGGCCAGCAACAGTTGCCAGGGCAAGCCTGGGCATGGCAGGGGGCTTAAGGGGGCCTGGACCCGCCCAATTCCGCTTTGGGGGCCAGCAACAGTTGCCAGGGCAAGCCTGGGCATGGCAGGGGGCTTAATTGGGCCTGGGCCCGCCCACTTCCGCTTTGGGGGCCAGCAACAGTTGCCAGGGCAAGCCTGGGCATGGCAGGGGGCTTAAGGGGGCCTGGACCCGCCCACTTCCGCTTTGGGGGCCAGCAACAGTTTCCAGGGCAAGCCTGGGCATGGCAGGGGGCTTAAGGGGGCCTGGGCCCGCCCACTTCCGCTTTGGGGGCCAGCAACTGTTGCCAGGGCAAGCCTGGGCATGGCAGGGGGCTTAAGGGGGCCTGGACCCGCCCACTTCCGCTTTGGGGGCCAGCAACAGTTTCCAGGGCAAGCCTGGGCATGGCAGGGGGCTTAAGGGGGCCTGGGCCCGCCCACTTCCGCTTTGGGGGCCAGCAACTGTTGCCAGGGCAAGCCTGGGCATGGCAGGGGGCTTAAGGGGGCCTGGACCCGCCCACTTCCGCTTTGGGGCCCAGCAACAGTTGCCAGGCAAACCTGGGCATGGCAGGGGGCTTAAGGGGGCCTGGGCCCGCCCACTTCCGCTTTGGGGGCCAGCAGCAGTTGCCAGGGCAAGCCTGGGCATTGCAGGGGGCTAAAGGGGGCCTGGACCCGCCCACTTCCGCTTTGGGGGCCAGCAACTGTTGCCAGGGCAAGCCTGGGCATGGCAGGGGGCTTAATGGGGCCTAAGCCCGCCCACTTCCGCTTTGGGGGCCAGCAACAGTTGCCAGGGCAAGCCTGGGCATGGCAGGGGGCTTAAGGGGGCCTGGACCCGCCCACTTCCGCTTTGGGGGCCAGCAACAGTTGCCAGGGCAAGCCTGGGCATGGCAGGGGGCTTAAGGGGGCCTGGACCCGCCCACTTCCGCTTTGGGGGCCAGGAACAGTTGCCAGGGCAAGCCTGGGCATGGCAGGGGGCTTAAGGGGGCCTGTGCCCGCCCACTTCCGCTTTGGGGGCCAGCAACAGTTGCCAGGGCAAGCCTGGGCATGGCAGGGGGCTTAAGGGGGCCTGTGCCCGCCCACTTCCGCTTTGGGGGCCAGCAACAGTTGCCAGGGCAAGCCTGGGCATGGCAGGGGCTGGAGGGCGCCAGGCCCAGCCCACTTCCACTATGGGGCCCAGCAACAGTTGCCAGGGCAAGCCTGGTCATGGCTGGGGGCTGGAGGGCGCCAGGCCCCGCCCACTTCCACTATGGGGCCCAGCAACAGTTGCCAGGGCAAGCCTGGGCATGGCTGGGGGCTGGAGGGCGCCAGGCCCCGCCCACTTCCGCTTTGGGGCCCAGCAACAGTTGCCAGGCAAACCTGGGCATGGCAGGGGGCTGGAGGGCGCTAGGCCCCGCCCACTTCCGCTTTGGGACCCAGCAACAGTTGCCAGGCAAGCCTGGGCATGGCAGGGGGCTTGAGGGCGCCTGGCCCCATCCACTTCCGCTTTGGGGGCCAGCAACAGTTGCCAGGGCAACCAAGGGCAAGGAAGGATGCTGGAGGGCTCCAGGCCCCGCCCACATCCGCTTTGGGGGCCAGCAACTGTTGCCTGGGCAAGC
>NW_028142480.1:0-60704 GCF_055691185.1 Crinia signifera | reverse complement strand
TGGCATGGCAGGGGGCTCAAGGGGGGCCTGGACCCGCCCACTTCCGCTTTGGGGGCAGCAACAGTTGCCAGGGCAACCCTGGGCATGGCAGGGGGCTTTAAGGGGGCCTTGACCCGCCCACTTCCGCTTTGGGGGCCAGCAACAGTTGCCAGGGCGACCCTGGGCATGGCAGGGGGCTTTAAGGGGGCCTGGACCCACCCACTTCCGCTTTGGGGGCCAGCAACAGTTGCCAGGGCAACCCTGGGCATGGCAGGGGGCTCAAGGGGGCCTGGACCCGCCCACTTCCGCTTTGGGGGCCAGCAACAGTTGCCAGGGCAACCCTGGGCATGGCAGGGGGCTTTAAGGGGGCCTGGAACCGCCCACTTCCGCTTTGGGGGCCAGCAACAGTTGCCAGGGCAACCCTGGGCATGGCAGGGGGCTCAAGGGGGCCTGGACCCGCCCACTTCCGCTTTGGTGGGCAGCAACAGTTGCCAGGGCAACCCTGGGCATGGCAGGGGGCTTTAAGGGGGCCTTGACCCGCCCACTTCCGCTTTGGGGGCCAGCAACAGTTGCCAGGGCAACCCTGGGCATGGCAGAGGCTTTAAGGGGGCCTGGACCCGCCCACTTCCGCTTTGGGGGCCAGCAACAGTTGCCAGGGCAACCCTGGGCATGGCAGGGGGCTCAAGGGGGCCTGGACCCGCCCACTTCCGCTTTGGGGGCCAGCAACAGTTGCCAGGGCAACCCTGGGCATGGCAGGGTGCTCAAGGGGGCCTGGTCCCGCCCACTTCCGCTTTGGGGGCCAGCAACAGTTGCCAGGGCAACCCTGGGCATGGCAGGGGGTTTTAAGGGGGCCTGGACCCGCCCACTTCCGCTTTGGGGGCCAGCAACAGTTGCCAGGGCAACCCTGGGCATGGCAGGGGGCTTTTAGGGGGCCTGGACCCGCCCACTTCCGCTTTGGGGGCCAGCAACAGTTGCCAGGGCAACCCTGGGCATGGCAGGGGGCTTTAAGGGGGCCTGGACCCGCCCACTTCCACTTTGGGGGCCAGAAACAGTTGCCAGGGCAACCCTGGGCATGGCAGGGGGCTTTAAGGGGGCCTGGACCCGCCCACTTCCGCTTTGGGGGCCAGCAACAGTTGCCAGGGCAACCCTGGGCATGGCAGGGTGCTCAAGGGGGCCTGGACCCGCCCACTTCCGCTTTGGGGGCCAGCAACAGTTGCCAGGGCAACCCTGGGCATGGCAGGGGGCTCAAGGGGGCCTGGACCCGCCCACTTCCGCTTTGGGGGCCAGCAACAGTTGCCAGGGCAACCCTGGGCATGGCAGGGGGCTTTAAGGGGGCCTGGACCCGCCCACTTCCGCTTTGGGGGCCAGCAACAGTTGCCATGTCAACCCTGGGCATGGCAGGGGGCTCAAGGGGGCCTGGACCCGCCCACTTCCGCTTTGGGGGCCAGCAACAGTTGCCAGGGCAACCCTGGGCATGGCAGGGGGCTTTAAGGGGGCCTGGACCCGCCCACTTCCGCTTTGGGGGCCAGCAACAGTTGCCAGGGCAACCCTGGGCATGGCAGGGGGCTTTTAGGGGGCCTGGACCCGCCCACTTCCGCTTTGGGGGCCAGCAACAGTTGCCAGGGCAACCCTGGGCATGGCAGGGGGCTTTAAGGGGGCCTGGACCCGCCCACTTCCGCTTTGGGGGCCAGCAACAGTTGCCAGGGCAACCCTGGGCATGGCAGGGTGCTCAAGGGGGCCTGGACCCGCCCACTTCCGCTTTGGGGGCCAGCAACAGTTGCCAGGGCAACCCTGGGCATGGCAGGGGGCTTTAAGGGGGCCTGGACCCGCCCACTTCCGCTTTGGGGGCGCAGCAACAGTTGCCAGGGCAACCCTGGGCATGGCAGGGGGCTTTAAGGGGGCCTGGACCCGCCCACTTCCGCTTTGGAGGCCAGCAACAGTTGCCAGGGCAACCCTGGGCATGGCAGGGGGCTTTAAGGGGGCCTGGACCCGCCCACTTCCGCTTTGGGGGCCAGCAACAGTTGCCAGGGCAACCCTGGGCATGGCAGGGTGCTCAAGGGGGCCTGGACCCGCCCACTTCCGCTTTGGGGGCCAGCAACAGTTGCCAGGGCAACCCTGGGCATGGCAGGGGGCTCAAGGGGGCCTGGACCCGCCCACTTCCGCTTTGGGGGCCAGCAACAGTTGCCAGGGCAACCCTGGGCATGGCAGGGGGCTTTAAGGGGGCCTGGACCCGCCCACTTCCGCTTTGGGGGCCAGCAACAGTTGCCATGTCAACCCTGGGCATGGCAGGGTGCTCAAGTGGGGCCTGGACCCGCCCACTTCCGCTTTGGGGGCCAGCAACAGTTGCGAGGGCAACCCTGGGCATGGCAGGGGGCTTTAAGGGGGCCTGGACCCGCCCACTTCCGCTTTGGGGGCCAGCAACAGTTGCCAGGGCAACCCTGGGCATGGCAGGGGGCTTTAAGGGGGCCTGGACCCGCCCACTTCCACTTTGGGGGCCAGAAACAGTTGCCAGGGCAACCCTGGGCATGGCAGGGGGCTTTAAGGGGGCCTGGACCCGCCCACTTCCGCTTTGGGGGCCAGCAACAGTTGCCAGGGCAACCCTGGGCATGGCAGGGTGCTCAAGGGGGCCTGGACCCGCCCACTTCCGCTTTGGGGGCCAGCAACAGTTGCCAGGGCAACCCTGGGCATGGCAGGGGGCTCAAGGGGGCCTGGACCCGCCCACTTCCGCTTTGGGGGCCAGCAACAGTTGCCAGGGCAACCCTGGGCATGGCAGGGGGCTTTAAGGGGGCCTGGACCCGCCCACTTCCGCTTTGGGGGCCAGCAACAGTTGCCATGTCAACCCTGGGCATGGCAGGGGGCTCAAGGGGGCCTGGACCCGCCCACTTCCGCTTTGGGGGCCAGCAACAGTTGCCAGGGCAACCCTGGGCATGGCAGGGGGCTTTAAGGGGGCCTGGACCCGCCCACTTCCGCTTTGGGGGCCAGCAACAGTTGCCAGGGCAACCCTGGGCATGGCAGGGGGCTTTTAGGGGGCCTGGACCCGCCCACTTCCGCTTTGGGGGCCAGCAACAGTTGCCAGGGCAACCCTGGGCATGGCAGGGGGCTTTAAGGGGGCCTGGACCCGCCCACTTCCGCTTTGGGGGCCAGCAACAGTTGCCAGGGCAACCCTGGGCATGGCAGGGTGCTCAAGGGGGCCTGGACCCGCCCACTTCCGCTTTGGGGGCCAGCAACAGTTGCCAGGGCAACCCTGGGCATGGCAGGGGGCTTTAAGGGGGCCTGGACCCGCCCACTTCCGCTTTGGGGGCCAGCAACAGTTGCCAGGGCAACCCTGGGCATGGCAGGGGGCTTTAAGGGGGCCTGGACCCGCCCACTTCCGCTTTGGAGGCCAGCAACAGTTGCCAGGGCAACCCTGGGCATGGCAGGGGGCTTTAAGGGGGCCTGGACCCGCCCACTTCCGCTTTGGGGGCCAGCAACAGTTGCCAGGGCAACCCTGGGCATGGCAGGGTGCTCAAGGGGGCCTGGACCCGCCCACTTCCGCTTTGGGGGCCAGCAACAGTTGCCAGGGCAACCCTGGGCATGGCAGGGGGCTCAAGGGGGCCTGGACCCGCCCACTTCCGCTTTGGGGGCCAGCAACAGTTGCCAGGGCAACCCTGGGCATGGCAGGGGGCTTTAAGGGGGCCTGGACCCGCCCACTTCCGCTTTGGGGGCCAGCAACAGTTGCCATGTCAACCCTGGGCATGGCAGGGGGCTCAAGGGGGCCTGGACCCGCCCACTTCCGCTTTGGGGGCCAGCAACAGTTGCCAGGGCAACCCTGGGCATGGCAGGGGGCTTTAAGTTGGCCTGGACCCGCCCACTTCCGCTTTGGGGGCCAGCAACAGTTGCCAGGGCAACCCTGGGCATGGCAGGGGGCTTTAAGGGGGCCTGGACCCGCCCACTTCCGCTTTGGGGGCCAGCAACAGTTGCCAGGGCAACCCTGGGCATGGCAGGGGGCTTTAAGGGGGCCTGGACCCGCCCACTTCCGCTTTGGGGGTCAGCAACAGTTGCCAGGGCAACCCTGGGCATGGCAGGGTGCTCAAGTGGGGCCTGGACCCGCCCACTTCCGCTTTGGGGGCCAGCAACAGTTGCGAGGGCAACCCTGGGCATGGCAGGGGGCTTTAAGGGGGCCTGGACCCGCCCACTTCCGCTTTGGGGGCCAGCAACAGTTGCCAGGGCAACCCTGGGCATGGCAGAGGCTTTAAGGGGGCCTGGACCCGCCCACTTCCGCTTTGGGGGCCAGCAACAGTTGCCAGGGCAACCCTGGGCATGGCAGGGGGCTCAAGGGGGCCTGGACCCGCCCACTTCCGCTTTGGGGGCCAGCAACAGTTGCCAGGGCAACCCTGGGCAGGGCAGGGGGCTTTAAGGGGGCCTGTACCCGCCCACTTCCGCTTTGGGGGCCAGCAACAGTTGCCAGGGCAACCCTGGGCATGGCAGGGGTCTTTAAGGGGGCCTGGACCCGCCCACTTCCGCTTTGGGGGGCAGCAACAGTTTGCCAGGGCATCCCTGGGCATGGCAGGGTGCTCAAGGGGGCCTGGACCCGCCCACTTCCGCTTTGGGGGCCAGCAACAGTTGCCAGGGCAACGCTGGGCATGGCAGGGGGCTTTAAGGGGGCCTGGACCCGCCCACTTCCGCTTTGGGGGCCAGCAACAGTTGCCAGGGCAACCCTGGGCATGGCAGGGGGCTTTAAGGGGGCCTGGACCCGCCAACTTCCGCTTTGGGGGCCAGCAACAGTTGCCAGGGCAACCCTGGGCACGGCAGGGGGCTCAAGGGGGCCTGGAACCGCCCACTTCCACTTTGGGGGGCAGCAACAGTTGCCAGGGCAACCCTGGGCATGGCAGGGGGCTTTAAGGGGGCCTGGACCCGCCCACTTCCGCTTTGGGGGCCAGCAACAGTTGCCAGGGCAACCCTGGGCATGGCAGGGGGCTTTAAGGGGGCCTGGACCCGCCCACTTCCGCTTTGGGGGCCAGCAACAGTTGCCAGGGCAACCCTGGGCATGGCAGGGGGCTCAAGGGGGCCTGGACCCGCCCACTTCCGCTTTGGGGGGCAGCAACAGTTGCCAGGGCAACCCTGGGCATGGCAGGGGGCTTTAAGGGGGCCTTGACCCGCCCACTTCCGCTTTGGGGGCCAGCAACAGTTGCCAGGGCAACCCTGGGCATGGCAGGGTGCTCAAGGGGGCCTGGACCCGCCCACTTCCGCTTTGGGGGCCAGCAACAGTTGCCAGGGCAACCCTGGGCATGGCAGGGGGCTTTAAGGGGGCCTGGACCCGCCCACTTCCGCTTTGGGGGCCAGCAACAGTTGCCAGGGCAACCCTGGGCATGGCAGGGGGCTTTAAGGGGGCCTGGACCCGCCCACTTCCGCTTTGGGGGCCAGCGACAGTTGCCAGGGCAACCCTGGGCATGGCATGGGCTCAAGGGGGCCTGGACCCGCCCAAATCCGCTCTGGGGGCCAGCGACAGTTGCCAGGGCAACCCTGGGCATGGCAGGGGGCTTTAAGGGTGCCTGGACCCGCCCACTTCCGCTTTGGGGGCCAGAAACAGTTGCCAGGGCAACCCTGGGCATGGCAGGGGGCTTTAAGGGGGCCTGGACCCGCCCACTTCCGCTTTGGGGGCCAGCAACAGTTGCCAGGGCAACCCTGGGCATGGCAGGGGGCTTTAAGGGGGCCTGGACCCGCCCACTTCCGCTTTGGGGGCCAGCAACAGTTGCCAGGGCAACCCTGGGCATGGCAGGGGGCTCAAGGGGGCCTGGACCCGCCCACTTCCGCTTTGGTGGGCAGCAACAGTTGCCAGGGCAACCCTGGGCATGGCAGGGGGCTTTAAGGGGGCCTTGACCCGCCCACTTCCGCTTTGGGGGCCAGCAACAGTTGCCAGGGCAACCCTGGGCATGGCAGGGGGCTTTTAGGGGGCCTGGACCCGCCCACTTCCGCTTTGGGGGCCAGCAACAGTTGCCAGGGCAACCCTGGGCATGGCAGGGGGCTCAAGGGGGCCTGGACCCGCCCACTTCCGCTTTGGGGGCCAGCAACAGTTGCCAGGGCAACCCTGGGCATGGCAGGGGGCTTTAAGGGGGCCTGGAACCGCCCACTTCCGCTTTGGGGGCCAGCAACAGTTGCCAGGGCAACCCTGGGCATGGCAGGGGGCTCAAGGGGGCCTGGACCCGCCCACTTCCGCTTTGGTGGGCAGCAACAGTTGCCAGGGCAACCCTGGGCATGGCAGGGGGCTTTAAGGGGGCCTGGACCCGCCCACTTCCGCTTTGGGGGCCAGCAACAGTTGCCAGGGCAACCCTGGGCATGGCAGGGTGCTCAAGGGGGCCTGGACCCGCCCACTTCCGCTTTGGGGGCCAGCAACAGTTGCCAGGGCAACCCTGGGCATGGCAGGGGGCTCAAGGGGGCCTGGACCCGCCCACTTCCGCTTTGGGGGCCAGCAACAGTTGCCAGGGCAACCCTGGGCATGGCAGGGGGCTTTAAGGGGGCCTGGACCCGCCCACTTCCGCTTTGGGGGCCAGCAACAGTTGCCATGTCAACCCTGGGCATGGCAGGGGGCTCAAGGGGGCCTGGACCCGCCCACTTCCGCTTTGGGGGCCAGCAACAGTTGCCAGGGCAACCCTGGGCATGGCAGGGGGCTTTAAGTTGGCCTGGACCCGCCCACTTCCGCTTTGGGGGCCAGCAACAGTTGCCAGGGCAACCCTGGGCATGGCAGGGGGCTTTAAGGGGGCCTGGACCCGCCCACTTCCGCTTTGGGGGCCAGCAACAGTTGCCAGGGCAACCCTGGGCATGGCAGGGGGCTTTAAGGGGGCCTGGACCCGCCCACTTCCGCTTTGGGGGCCAGCAACAGTTGCCAGGGCAACCCTGGGCATGGCAGGGGGCTTTAAGGGGGCCTGGACCCGCCCACTTCCGCTTTGGGGGCCAGCAACAGTTGCCAGGGCAACCCTGGGCATGGCAGGGTGCTCAAGTGGGGCCTGGACCCGCCCACTTCCGCTTTGGGGGCCAGCAACAGTTGCGAGGGCAACCCTGGGCATGGCAGGGGGCTTTAAGGGGGCCTGGACCCGCCCACTTCCGCTTTGGGGGCCAGCAACAGTTGCCAGGGCAACCCTGGGCATGGCAGGGGGCTTTAAGGGGGCCTGGACCCGCCCACTTCCGCTTTGGGGGCCAGCAACAGTTGCCAGGGCAACCCTGGGCATGGCAGGGTGCTCAAGGGGGCCTGGACCCGCCCACTTCCGCTTTGGGGGCCAGCAACAGTTGCCAGGGCAACCCTGGGCATGGCAGGGGGATTTAAGGGGGCCTGGACCCGCCCACTTCCGCTTTGGAGGCCAGCAACAGTTGCCAGGGCAACCCTGGGCATGGCAGGGGGCTTTAAGGGGGCCTGGACCCGCCCACTTCCGCTTTGGGGGCCAGCAACAGTTGCCATGTCAACCCTGGGCATGGCAGGGGGCTCAAGGGGGCCTGGACCCGCCCACTTCCGCTTTGGGGGCCAGCAACAGTTGCCAGGGCAACCCTAAGCATGGCAGGGGGCTTTAAGGGGGCCTGGACCCGCCCACTTCCGCTTTGGGGGCCAGCAACAGTTGCCAGGGCAACCCTGGGCATGGCAGGGGGCTTTAAGGGGGCCTGGACCCGCCCACTTCCGCTTTGGAGGCCAGCAACAGTTGCCAGGGCAACCCTGGGCATGGCAGGGGGCTTTAAGGGGGCCTGGACCCGCCCACTTCCGCTTTGGGGGCCAGCAACAGTTGCCAGGGCAACCCTGGGCATGGCAGGATGCTCAAGGGGGCCTGGACCCGCCCACTTCCGCTTTGGGGGCCAGCAACAGTTGCCAGGGCAACCCTGGGCATGGCAGGGGGCTCAAGGGGGCCTGGACCCGCCCACTTCCGCTTTGGGGGCCAGCAACAGTTGCCAGGGCAACCCTGGGCATGGCAGGGGGCTTTAAGGGGGCATGGACCCGCCCACTTCCGCTTTGGGGGCCAGCAACAGTTGCCATGTCAACCCTGGGCATGGCAGGGGGCTCAAGGGGGCCTGGACCCGCCCACTTCCGCTTTGGGGGCCAGCAACAGTTGCCAGGGCAACCCTGGGCATGGCAGGGGGCTTTAAGGGGGCCTGGACCCGCCCACTTCCGCTTTGGGGGCCAGCAACAGTTGCCAGGGCAACCCTGGGCATGGCAGGGTGCTCAAGGGGGCCTGGACCCGCCCACTTCCGCTTTGGGGGCCAGCAACAGTTGCCAGGGCAACCCTGGGCATGGCAGGGGGCTTTAAGGGGGCCTGGACCCGCCCACTTCCGCTTTGGGGGCCAGCAACAGTTGCCAGGGCAACCCTGGGCATGGCAGGGGGCTTTAAGGGGGCCTGGACCCGCCCACTTCCGCTTTGGGGGCCAGCGACAGTTGCCAGGGCAACCCTGGGCATGGCAGGGGCTCAAGGGGGCCTGGACCCGCCCAAATCCGCTCTGGGGGCCAGCGACAGTTGCCAGGGCAACCCTGGGCATGGCAGGGGGCTTTAAGGGTGCCTGGACCCGCCCACTTCCGCTTTGGGGGCCAGAAACAGTTGCCAGGGCAACCCTGGGCATGGCAGGGGGCTTTAAGGGGGCCTGGACCCGCCCACTTCCGCTTTGGGGGCCAGCAACAGTTGCCAGGGCAACCCTGGGCATGGCAGGGGGCTTTAAGGGGGCCTGGACCCGCCCACTTCCGCTTTGGGGGCCAGCAACAGTTGCCAGGGCAACCCTGGGCATGGCAGGGGGCTCAAGGGGGCCTGGACCCGCCCACTTCCGCTTTGGTGGGCAGCAACAGTTGCCAGGGCAACCCTGGGCATGGCAGGGGGCTTTAAGGGGGCCTTGACCCGCCCACTTCCGCTTTGGGGGCCAGCAACAGTTGCCAGGGCAACCCTGGGCATGGCAGGGGGCTTTAAGGGGGCCTGGACCCGCCCACTTCCGCTTTGGGGGCCAGCAACAGTTGCCATGTCAACCCTAGGCATGGCAGGGGGCTCAAGGGGGCCTGGACCCGCCCACTTCCGCTTTGGGGGCCAGCAACAGTTGCCAGGGCAACCCTGGGCATGGCAGGGGGCTTTAAGGGGGCCTGGACCCGCCCACTTCCGCTTTGGGGGCCAGCAACAGTTGCCAGGGCAACCCTGGGCATGGCAGGGGGCTTTAAGGGGGCCTGGACCCGCCCACTTCCGCTTTGGGGGCCAGCAACAGTTGCCAGGGCAACCCTGGGCATGGCAGGGTGCTCAAGGGGGCCTGGACCCGCCCACTTCCGCTTTGGGGGCCAGCAACAGTTGCCAGGGCAACCCTGGGCATGGCAGGGGGCTTTAAGGGGGCCTGGACCCGCCCACTTCCGCTTTGGGGGCCAGCAACAGTTGCCAGGGCAACCCTGGGCATGGCAGGGGGCTTTAAGGGGGCCTGGACCCGCCCACTTCCGCTTTGGAGGCCAGCAACAGTTGCCAGGGCAACCCTGGGCATGGCAGGGGGCTCAAGGGGGCCTGGACCCGCCCACTTCCGCTTTGGGGGCCAGCAACAGTTGCCAGGGCAACCCTGGGCATGGCAGGGGGCTTTAAGTTGGCCTGGACCCGCCCACTTCCGCTTTGGGGGCCAGCAACAGTTGCCAGGGCAACCCTGGGCATGGCAGGGGGCTTTAAGGGGGCCTGGACCCGCCCACTTCCGCTTTGGGGGCCAGCAACAGTTGCCAGGGCAACCCTGGGCATGGCAGGGGGCTTTAAGGGGGCCTGGACCCGCCCACTTCCGCTTTGGGGGCCAGCAACAGTTGCCAGGGCAACCCTGGGCATGGCAGGGGGCTTTAAGGGGCCTGGACCCGCCCACTTCCGCTTTGGGGGCCAGCAACAGTTGCCAGGGCAACCCTGGGCATGGCAGGGGGCTTTAAGGGGGCCTGGACCCGCCCACTTCCGCTTTGGGGGCCAGCAACAGTTGCCAGGGCAACCCTGGGCATGGCAGGGTGCTCAAGTGGGGCCTGGACCCGCCCACTTCCGCTTTGGGGGCCAGCAACAGTTGCGAGGGCAACCCTGGGCATGGCAGGGGGCTTTAAGGGGGCCTGGACCCGCCCACTTCCGCTTTGGGGGCCAGCAACAGTTGCCAGGGCAACCCTGGGCATGGCAGGGGGCTTTAAGGGGGCCTGGACCCGCCCACTTCCGCTTTGGGGGCCAGCAACAGTTGCCAGGGCAACCCTGGGCATGGCAGGGTGCTCAAGGGGGCCTGGACCCGCCCACTTCCGCTTTGGGGGCCAGCAACAGTTGCCAGGGCAACCCTGGGCATGGCAGGGGGATTTAAGGGGGCCTGGACCCGCCCACTTCCGCTTTGGAGGCCAGCAACAGTTGCCAGGGCAACCCTGGGCATGGCAGGGGGGCTTTAAGGGGGCCTGGACCCGCCCACTTCCGCTTTGGGGGCCAGCAACAGTTGCCATGTCAACCCTGGGCATGGCAGGGGGCTCAAGGGGGCCTGGACCCGCCCACTTCCGCTTTGGGGGCCAGCAACAGTTGCCAGGGCAACCCTGGGCATGGCAGGGGGCTTTAAGGGGGCCTGGACCCGCCCACTTCCGCTTTGGGGGCCAGCAACAGTTGCCAGGGCAACCCTGGGCATGGCAGGGGGCTTTAAGGGGGCCTGGACCCGCCCACTTCCGCTTTGGAGGCCAGCAACAGTTGCCAGGGCAACCCTGGGCATGGCAGGGGGCTTTAAGGGGGCCTGGACCCGCCCACTTCCGCTTTGGGGGCCAGCAACAGTTGCCAGGGCAACCCTGGGCATGGCAGGATGCTCAAGGGGGCCTGGACCCGCCCACTTCCGCTTTGGGGGCCAGCAACAGTTGCCAGGGCAACCCTGGGCATGGCAGGGGGCTCAAGGGGGCCTGGACCCGCCCACTTCCGCTTTGGGGGCCAGCAACAGTTGCCAGGGCAACCCTGGGCATGGCAGGGGGCTTTAAGGGGGCATGGACCCGCCCACTTCCGCTTTGGGGGCCAGCAACAGTTGCTATGTCAACCCTGGGCATGGCAGGGGGCTCAAGGGGGCCTGGACCCGCCCACTTCCGCTTTGGGGGCCAGCAACAGTTGCCAGGGCAACCCTGGGCATGGCAGGGGGCTTTAAGTTGGCCTGGACCCGCCCACTTCCGCTTTGGGGGCCAGCAACAGTTGCCAGGGCAACCCTGGGCATGGCAGGGGGCTTTAAGGGGGCCTGGACCCGCCCACTTCCGCTTTGGGGGCCAGCAACAGTTGCCAGGGCAACCCTGGGCATGGCAGGGGGCTTTAAGGGGGCCTGGACCCGCCCACTTCCGCTTTGGGGGCCAGCAACAGTTGCCAGGGCAACCCTGGGCATGGCAGGGTGCTCAAGGGGGCCTGGACCCGCCCACTTCCGCTTTGGGGGCCAGCAACAGTTGCCAGGGCAACCCTGGGCATGGCAGGGGGCTTTAAGGGGGCCTGGACCCGCCCACTTCCGCTTTGGGGGCCAGCAACAGTTGCCAGGGCAACCCTGGGCATGGCAGGGGGCTTTAAGGGGGCCTGGACCCGCCCACTTCCGCTTTGGGGGCCAGCGACAGTTGCCAGGGCAACCCTGGGCATGGCAGGGGCTCAAGGGGGCCTGGACCCGCCCAAATCCGCTCTGGGGGCCAGCGACAGTTGCCAGGGCAACCCTGGGCATGGCAGGGGGCTTTAAGGGTGCCTGGACCCGCCCACTTCCGCTTTGGGGGCCAGCAACAGTTGCCAGGGCAACCCTGGGCATGGCAGGGGGCTTTAAGGGGGCCTGGACCCGCCCATTTGGGGGCCAGCAACAGTTGCCAGGGCAACCCTGGGCATGGCAGGGGGCTTTAAGGGGGCCTGGACCCGCCCACTTCCGCTTTGGGGGACAGCAACAGTTGCCAGGGCAACCCTGGGCATGGCAGGGTGCTCAAGGGGGCCTGGACCCGCCCACTTCCGCTTTGGGGGCCAGCAACAGTTGCCAGGGCAACCCTGGGCATGGCAGGGGGCTCAAGGGGGCCTGGACCCGCCCACTTCCGCTTTGGGGGGCAGCAACAGTTGCCAGGGCAACCCTGGGCATGGCAGGGGGCTTTAAGGGGACCTGGACCCGCCCACTTCCGCTTTGGGGGCCAGCAACAGTTGCCAGGGCAACCCTGGGCATGGCAGGGTGCTCAAGGGGGCCTGGACCCGCCCACTTCCGCTTTGGGGGCCAGCAACAGTTGCCAGGGCAACCCTGGGCATGGCAGGGGGCTTTAAAGGGGGCCTGGACCCGCCCACTTCCGCTTTGGGGGCCAGCAACAGTTGCCAGGGCAACCCTGGGCATGGCAGGGGGCTCAAGCGGGCCTGGACCCGCCCACTTCCGCTTTGGGGGCCAGCAACAGTTGCCAGGGCAACCCTGGGCATGGCAGGGTGCTCAAGGGGGCCTGGACCCGCCCACTTCCGCTTTGGGGGCCAGCAACAGTTGCCAGGGCAACCCTGGGCATGGCAGGGGGCTTTAAGGGGGCCTGGACCCGCCCACTTCCGCTTTGGGGGCCAGCAACAGTTGCCAGGGCAACCCTGGGCATGGCAGGGGGCTTTAAGGGGGCCTGGACCCGCCCACTTCCGCTTTGGGGGCCAGCAACAGTTGCCAGGGCAACCCTGGGCATGGCAGGGTGCTCAAGGGGGCATGGACCCGCCCACTTCCGCTTTGGGGGCCAGCAACAGTTGCCAGGGCAACCCTGGGCATGGCAGGGGGCTTTAAGGGGGCCTGGACCCGCCCACTTCCGCTTTGGGGGCCAGCAACAGTTGCCAGGGCAACCCTGGGCATGGCAGGGGGCTTTAAGGGGGCCTGGACCCGCCCACTTCCGCTTTGGGGGCCAGCAACAGTTGCCAGGGCAACCCTGGTCATGGCAGGGTGCTCAAGGGGGCCTGGACCCGCCCACTTCCGCTTTGGGGGCCAGAAACAGTTGCCAGGGCAACCCTGGGCATGGCAGGGGCTCAAGGGGGCCTGGACCTGCCCACTTCCGCTTTGGGGGCCAGCAACAGTTGCCAGGGCAACCCTGGGCATGGCAGGGGGCTTTAAGGGGGCCTGGACCCGCCCACTTCCGCTTTGGGGGCCAGCAACAGTTGCCATGTCAACCCTGGGCATGGCAGGGGGCTCAAGGGGGCCTGGACCCGCCCACTTCCGCTTTGGGGGCCAGCAACAGTTGCCAGGGCAACCCTGGGCATGGCAGGGGGCTTTAAGGGGGCCTGGACCCGCCCACTTCCGCTTTGGGGGCCAGCAACAGTTGCCAGGGCAACCCTGGGCATGGCAGGGGGCTTTAAGGGGGCCTGGACCCGCCCACTTCCGCTTTGGTGGCCAGCAACAGTTGCCAGGGCAACCCTGGGCATGGCAGGGGGCTTTAAGGGGACCTGGACCCGCCCACTTCCGCTTTGGGGGCCAGCAACAGTTGCCAGGGCAACCCTGGGCATGGCAGGGTGCTCAAGGGGGCCTGGACCCGCCCACTTCCGCTTTGGGGGCCAGCAACAGTTGCCAGGGCAACCCTGGGCATGGCAGGGGGCTTTAAGGGGGCCTGGACCCGCCCACTTCCGCTTTGGGGGCCAGCAACAGTTGCCAGGGCAACACTGGGCATGGCAGGGGGCTTTAAGGGGGCCTGGACCCGCCCACTTCCGCTTTGGGGGCCAGCAACAGTTGCCAGGGCAACCCTGGGCATGGCAGGGTGCTCAAGGGGGCCTGGACCCGCCCACTTCCGCTTTGGGGGCCAGCAACAGTTGCCAGGGCAACCCTGGGCATGTCAGGGGGCTCAAGGGGGCCTGGACCCGCCCACTTCCGCTTTGGGGGCCAGCAACAGTTGCCAGGGCAACCCTGGGCATGGCAGGGGGCTTTAAGGGGGCCTGGACCCGCCCACTTCCGCTTTGGGGGCCAGCAACAGTTGCCATGTCAACCCTGGGCATGGCAGGGGGCTCAAGGGGGCCTGGACCCGCCCACTTCCGCTTTGGGGGCCAGCAACAGTTGCCAGGGCAACCCTGGGCATGGCAGGGGGCTTTAAGTTGGCCTGGACCCGCCCACTTCCGCTTTGGGGGCCAGCAACAGTTGCCAGGGCAACCCTGGGCATGGCAGGGGGCTTTAAGGGGGCTGGACCCGCCCACTTCCGCTTTGGGGGCCAGCAACAGTTGCCAGGGCAACCCTGGGCATGGCAGGGGGCTTTAAGGGGGCCTGGACCCGCCCACTTCCGCTTTGGGGGCCAGCAACAGTTGCCAGGGCAACCCTGGGCATGGCAGGGTGCTCAAGGGGGCCTGGACCCGCCCACTTCCGCTTTGGGGGCCAGCAACAGTTGCCAGGGCAACCCTGGGCATGGCAGGGGGCTTTAAGGGGGCCTGGACCCGCCCACTTCCGCTTTGGGGGCCAGCAACAGTTGCCAGGGCAACCCTGGGCATGGCAGGGGGCTTTAAGGGGGCCTGGACCCGCCCACTTCCGCTTTGGGGGCCAGCAACAGTTGCCAGGGCAACCCTGGGCATGGCAGGGTGCTCAAGGGGGCCTGGACCCGCCCACTTCCGCTTTGGGGGCCAGCAACAGTTGCCAGGGCAACCCTGGGCATGGCAGGGGGATTTAAGGGGGCCTGGACCCGCCCACTTCCGCTTTGGAGGCCAGCAACAGTTGCCAGGGCAACCCTGGGCATGGCAGGGGGCTTTAAGGGGGCCTGGACCCGCCCACTTCCGCTTTGGGGGCCAGAAACAGTTGCCAGGGCAACCCTGGGCATGGCAGGGGGCTTTAAGGGGGCCTGGACCCGCCCACTTCCGCTTTGGGGGCCAGCAACAGTTGCCAGGGCAACCCTGGGCATGGCAGGGGGCTCAAGGGGGCCTGGACCCGCCCACTTCCGCTTTGGGGGCCAGCAACAGTTGCCAGGGCAACCCTGGGCATGGCAGGGGGCTTAAGGGGGCCTGGACCCGCCCACTTCCGCTTTGGGGGCCAGCAACAGTTGCCAGGGCAACCCTGGGCATGGCAGGGGGCTTTAAGGGGGCCTGGACCCGCCCACTTCCGCTTTGGGGGCCAGCAACAGTTGCCAGGGCAACCCTGGGCATGGCACGGTGCTCAAGGAGGCCTGGACCCGCCCACTTCCGCTTTGGGGGCCAGCAACAGTTGCCAGGGCAATGCTGGGCATGGCAGGGGGCTTTAAGGGGGCCTGGACCCGCCCACTTCCGCTTTGGGGGCCAGCAACAGTTGCCAGGGCAACCCTGGGCATGGCAGGGGGCTTTAAGGGGGCCTGGACCCGCCCACTTCCGCTTTGGGGGCCAGCAACAGTTGCCAGGGCAATGCTGGGCATGGCAGGGGGCTTTAAGGGGGCCTGGACCCGCCCACTTCCGCTTTGGGGGCCAGCAACAGTTGCCAGGGCAACCCTGGGCATGGCAGGGGGCTTTAAGGGGGCCTGGACCCGCCCACTTCCGCTTTGGGGGCCAGCAACAGTTGCCAGGGCAACCCTGGGCATGGCAGGGGGCTCAAGGGGGCCTGGACCCGCCCACTTCCGCTTTGGGGGCCAGCAACAGTTGCCAGGGCAACCCTGGGCATGGCAGGGGGCTTTAAGGGGGCATGGACCCGCCCACTTCCGCTTTGGGGGCCAGCAACAGTTGCCAGGGCAACCCTGGGCATGGCAGGGGGCTCAAGGGGGCCTGGACCCGCCCACTTCTGCTTTGGGGGCCAGCAACAGTTGCCAGGGCAACCCTGGGCATGGCAGGGGGCTTAAGGGGGCCTGGACCCGCCCACTTCCGCTTTGGGGGCCAGCAACAGTTGCCAGGGCAACCCTGGGCATGGCAGGGGGCTCAAGGGGGCCTGGACCCGCCCACTTCCGCTTTGGGGGCCAGCAACAGTTGCCAGGGCAACCCTGGGCATGGCAGGGGGCTTTAAGGGGGCCTGGACCCGCCCACTTCCGCTTTGGGGGCCAGCAACAGTTGCCATGTCAACCCTGGGCATGGCAGGGGGCTCAAGGGGGCCTGGACCCGCCCACTTCCGCTTTGGGGGCCAGCAACAGTTGCCAGGGCAACCCTGGGCATGGCAGGGGGCTTTAAGGGGGCCTGGACCCGCCCACTTCCGCTTTGGGGGCCAGCAACAGTTGCCAGGGCAACCCTGGGCATGGCAGGGGGCTTTAAGGGGGCCTGGACCCGCCCACTTCCGCTTTGGGGGCCAGCAACAGTTGCCAGGGCAACACTGGGCATGGCAGGGGGCTCAAGGGGGCCTGGACCCGCCCACTTCCGCTTTGGGGGGCAGCAACAGTTGCCAGGGCAACCCTGGGCATGACAGGGGGCTTTAAGGGGGCCTGGACCCGCCCACTTCCGCTTTGGGGGCCAGCAACAGTTGCCAGGGCAACCCTGGGCATGGCAGGGGGCTTTAAGGGGGCCTGGACCCGCCCACTTCCGCTTTGGGGGACAGCAACAGTTGCCAGGGCAACCCTGGGCATGGCAGGGTGCTCAAGGGGGCCTGGACCCGCCCACTTCCGCTTTGGGGGCCAGCAACAGTTGCCAGGGCAACCCTGGGCATGGCAGGGGGCTCAAGGGGGCCTGGACCCGCCCACTTCCGCTTTGGGGGGCAGCAACAGTTGCCAGGGCAACCCTGGGCATGGCAGGGGGCTTTAAGGGGACCTGGACCCGCCCACTTCCGCTTTGGGGGCCAGCAACAGTTGCCAGGGCAACCCTGGGCATGGCAGGGTGCTCAAGGGGGCCTGGACCCGCCCACTTCCGCTTTGGGGGCCAGCAACAGTTGCCAGGGCAACCCTGGGCATGGCAGGGGGCTTTAAGGGGGCCTGGACCCGCCCACTTCCGCTTTGGGGGCCAGCAACAGTTGCCAGGGCAACCCTGGGCATGGCAGGGGGCTCAAGCGGGCCTGGACCCGCCCACTTCCGCTTTGGGGGCCAGCAACAGTTGCCAGGGCAACCCTGGGCATCGCAGGGTGCTCAAGGGGGCCTGGACCCGCCCACTTCCGCTTTGGGGGCCAGCAACAGTTGCCAGGGCAACCCTGGGCATGGCAGGGGGCTTTAAGGGGGCCTGGACCCGCCCACTTCCGCTTTGGGGGCCAGCAACAGTTGCCAGGGCAACCCTGGGCATGGCAGGGTGCTCAAGGGGGCATGGACCCGCCCACTTCCGCTTTGGGGGCCAGCAACAGTTGCCAGGGCAACCCTGGGCATGGCAGGGGGCTTTAAGGGGGCCTGGACCCGCCCACTTCCGCTTTGGGGGCCAGCAACAGTTGCCAGGGCAACCCTGGGCATGGCAGGGGGCTTTAAGGGGGCCTGGACCCGCCCACTTCCGCTTTGGGGGCCAGCAACAGTTGCCAGGGCAACCCTGGTCATGGCAGGGTGCTCAAGGGGGCCTGGACCCGCCCACTTCCGCTTTGGGGGCCAGAAACAGTTGCCAGGGCAACCCTGGGCATGGCAGGGGGCTCAAGGGGGCCTGGACCTGCCCACTTCCGCTTTGGGGGCCAGCAACAGTTGCCAGGGCAACCCTGGGCATGGCAGGGGGCTTTAAGGGGGCCTGGACCCGCCCACTTCCGCTTTGGGGGCCAGCAACAGTTGCCATGTCAACCCTGGGCATGGCAGGGGGCTCAAGGGGGCCTGGACCCGCCCACTTCCGCTTTGGGGGCCAGCAACAGTTGCCAGGGCAACCCTGGGCATGGCAGGGGGCTTTAAGGGGGCCTGGACCCGCCCACTTCCGCTTTGGGGGCCAGCAACAGTTGCCAGGGCAACCCTGGGCATGGCAGGGGGCTTTAAGGGGGCCTGGACCCGCCCACTTCCGCTTTGGGGGCCAGCAACAGTTGCCAGGGCAACCCTGGGCATGGCAGGGGGCTTTAAGGGGACCTGGACCCGCCCACTTCCGCTTTGGGGGCCAGCAACAGTTGCCAGGGCAACCCTGGGCATGGCAGGGTGCTCAAGGGGGCCTGGACCCGCCCACTTCCGCTTTGGGGGCCAGCAACAGTTGCCAGGGCAACCCTGGGCATGGCAGGGGGCTTTAAGGGGGCCTGGACCCGCCCACTTCCGCTTTGGGGGCCAGCAACAGTTGCCAGGGCAACCCTGGGCATGGCAGGGGGCTTTAAGGGGGCCTGGACCCGCCCACTTCCGCTTTGGGGGCCAGCAACAGTTGCCAGGGCAACCCTGGGCATGGCAGGGGGCTTTAAGGGGACCTGGACCCGCCCACTTCCGCTTTGGGGGCCAGCAACAGTTGCCAGGGCAACCCTGGGCATGGCAGGGTGCTCAAGGGGGCCTGGACCCGCCCACTTCCGCTTTGGGGGCCAGCAACAGTTGCCAGGGCAACCCTGGGCATGTCAGGGGGCTTTAAGGGGGCCTGGACCCGCCCACTTCCGCTTTGGGGGCCAGCAACAGTTGCCATGTCAACCCTGGGCATGGCAGGGGGCTCAAGGGGGCCTGGACCCGCCCACTTCCGCTTTGGGGGCCAGCAACAGTTGCCAGGGCAACCCTGGGCATGGCAGGGGGCTTTAAGTTGGCCTGGACCCGCCCACTTCCGCTTTGGGGGCCAGCAACAGTTGCCAGGGCAACCCTGGGCATGGCAGGGGGCTTTAAGGGGGCCTGGACCCGCCCACTTCCGCTTTGGGGGCCAGCAACAGTTGCCAGGGCAACCCTGGGCATGGCAGGGGGCTTTAAGGGGGCCTGGACCCGCCCACTTCCGCTTTGGGGGCCAGCAACAGTTGCCAGGGCAACCCTGGGCATGGCAGGGGGCTTTAAGGGGGCCTGGACCCGCCCACTTCCGCTTTGGGGGCCAGCAACAGTTGCCAGGGCAACCCTGGGCATGGCACGGTGCTCAAGGAGGCCTGGACCCGCCCACTTCCGCTTTGGGGGCCAGCAACAGTTGCCAGGGCAATGCTGGGCATGGCAGGGGGCTTTAAGGGGGCCTGGACCCGCCCACTTCCGCTTTGGGGGCCAGCAACAGTTGCCAGGGCAACCCTGGGCATGGCAGGGGGCTTTAAGGGGGCCTGGACCCGCCCACTTCCGCTTTGGGGGCCAGCAACAGTTGCCAGGGCAATGCTGGGCATGGCAGGGGGCTTTAAGGGGGCCTGGACCCGCCCACTTCCGCTTTGGGGGCCAGCAACAGTTGCCAGGGCAACCCTGGGCATGGCAGGGGGCTTTAAGGGGGCCTGGACCCGCCCACTTCCGCTTTGGGGGCCAGCAACAGTTGCCAGGGCAACCCTGGGCATGGCAGGGGGCTCAAGGGGGCCTGGACCCGCCCACTTCCGCTTTGGGGGCCAGCAACAGTTGCCAGGGCAACCCTGGGCATGGCAGGGGGCTTTAAGGGGGCATGGACCCGCCCACTTCCGCTTTGGGGGCCAGCAACAGTTGCCAGGGCAACCCTGGGCATGGCAGGGGGCTCAAGGGGGCCTGGACCCGCCCACTTCCGCTTTGGGGGCCAGCAACAGTTGCCAGGGCAACCCTGGGCATGGCAGGGGGCTTAAGGGGGCCTGGACCCGCCCACTTCCGCTTTGGGGGCCAGCAACAGTTGCCAGGGCAACCCTGGGCATGGCAGGGGGCTCAAGGGGGCCTGGACCCGCCCACTTCCGCTTTGGGGGCCAGCAACAGTTGCCAGGGCAACCCTGGGCATGGCAGGGGGCTTTAAGGGGGCCTGGACCCGCCCACTTCCGCTTTGGGGGCCAGCAACAGTTGCCATGTCAACCCTGGGCATGGCAGGGGGCTCAAGGGGGCCTGGACCCGCCCACTTCCGCTTTGGGGGCCAGCAACAGTTGCCAGGGCAACCCTGGGCATGGCAGGGGGCTTTAAGGGGGCCTGGACCCGCCCACTTCCGCTTTGGGGGCCAGCAACAGTTGCCAGGGCAACCCTGGGCATGGCAGGGGGCTTTAAGGGGGCCTGGACCCGCCCACTTCCGCTTTGGGGGCCAGCAACAGTTGCCAGGGCAACACTGGGCATGGCAGGGGGCTCAAGGGGGCCTGGACCCGCCCACTTCCGCTTTGGGGGGCAGCAACAGTTGCCAGGGCAACCCTGGGCATGACAGGGGGCTTTAAGGGGGCCTGGACCCGCCCACTTCCGCTTTGGGGGCCAGCAACAGTTGCCAGGGCAACCCTGGGCATGGCAGGGGGCTTTAAGGGGGCCTGGACCCGCCCACTTCCGCTTTGGGGGACAGCAACAGTTGCCAGGGCAACCCTGGGCATGGCAGGGTGCTCAAGGGGGCCTGGACCCGCCCACTTCCGCTTTGGGGGCCAGCAACAGTTGCCAGGGCAACCCTGGGCATGGCAGGGGGCTCAAGGGGGCCTGGACCCGCCCACTTCCGCTTTGGGGGGCAGCAACAGTTGCCAGGGCAACCCTGGGCATGGCAGGGGGCTTTAAGGGGACCTGGACCCGCCCACTTCCGCTTTGGGGGCCAGCAACAGTTGCCAGGGCAACCCTGGGCATGGCAGGGTGCTCAAGGGGGCCTGGACCCGCCCACTTCCGCTTTGGGGGCCAGCAACAGTTGCCAGGGCAACCCTGGGCATGGCAGGGGGCTTTAAGGGGGCCTGGACCCGCCCACTTCCGCTTTGGGGGCCAGCAACAGTTGCCAGGGCAACCCTGGGCATGGCAGGGGGCTCAAGCGGGCTGGACCCGCCCACTTCCGCTTTGGGGGCCAGCAACAGTTGCCAGGGCAACCCTGGGCATCGCAGGGTGCTCAAGGGGGCCTGGACCCGCCCACTTCCGCTTTGGGGGCCAGCAACAGTTGCCAGGGCAACCCTGGGCATGGCAGGGGGCTTTAAGGGGGCCTGGACCCGCCCACTTCCGCTTTGGGGGCCAGCAACAGTTGCCAGGGCAACCCTGGGCATGGCAGGGTGCTCAAGGGGGCATGGACCCGCCCACTTCCGCTTTGGGGGCCAGCAACAGTTGCCAGGGCAACCCTGGGCATGGCAGGGGGCTTTAAGGGGGCCTGGACCCGCCCACTTCCGCTTTGGGGGCCAGCAACAGTTGCCAGGGCAACCCTGGGCATGGCAGGGGGCTTTAAGGGGGCCTGGACCCGCCCACTTCCGCTTTGGGGGCCAGCAACAGTTGCCAGGGCAACCCTGGTCATGGCAGGGTGCTCAAGGGGGCCTGGACCCGCCCACTTCCGCTTTGGGGGCCAGAAACAGTTGCCAGGGCAACCCTGGGCATGGCAGGGGGCTCAAGGGGGCCTGGACCTGCCCACTTCCGCTTTGGGGGCCAGCAACAGTTGCCAGGGCAACCCTGGGCATGGCAGGGGGCTTTAAGGGGGCCTGGACCCGCCCACTTCCGCTTTGGGGGCCAGCAACAGTTGCCATGTCAACCCTGGGCATGGCAGGGGGCTCAAGGGGGCCTGGACCCGCCCACTTCCGCTTTGGGGGCCAGCAACAGTTGCCAGGGCAACCCTGGGCATGGCAGGGGGCTTTAAGGGGGGCCTGGACCCGCCCACTTCCGCTTTGGGGGCCAGCAACAGTTGCCAGGGCAACCCTGGGCATGGCAGGGGGCTTTAAGGGGGCCTGGACCCGCCCACTTCCGCTTTGGGGGCCAGCAACAGTTGCCAGGGCAACCCTGGGCATGGCAGAGGGCTTTAAGGGGACCTGGACCCGCCCACTTCCGCTTTGGGGGCCAGCAACAGTTGCCAGGGCAACCCTGGGCATGGCAGGGTGCTCAAGGGGGCCTGGACCCGCCCACTTCCGCTTTGGGGGCCAGCAACAGTTGCCAGGGCAACCCTGGGCATGGCAGGGGGCTTTAAGGGGGCCTGGACCCGCCCACTTCCGCTTTGGGGGCCAGCAACAGTTGCCAGGGCAACCCTGGGCATGGCAGGGGGCTTTAAGGGGGCCTGGACCCGCCCACTTCCGCTTTGGGGGCCAGCAACAGTTGCCAGGGCAACCCTGGGCATGGCAGGGGGCTTTAAGGGGACCTGGACCCGCCCACTTCCGCTTTGGGGGCCAGCAACAGTTGCCAGGGCAACCCTGGGCATGGCAGGGTGCTCAAGGGGGCCTGGACCCGCCCACTTCCGCTTTGGGGGCCAGCAACAGTTGCCAGGGCAACCCTGGGCATGTCAGGGGGCTCAAGGGGGCCTGGACCCGCCCACTTCCGCTTTGGGGGCCAGCAACAGTTGCCAGGGCAACCCTGGGCATGGCAGGGGGCTTTAAGGGGGCCTGGACCCGCCCACTTCCGCTTTGGGGGCCAGCAACAGTTGCCATGTCAACCCTGGGCATGGCAGGGGGCTCAAGGGGGCCTGGACCCGCCCACTTCCGCTTTGGGGGCCAGCAACAGTTGCCAGGGCAACCCTGGGCATGGCAGGGGGCTTTAAGTTGGCCTGGACCCGCCCACTTCCGCTTTGGGGGCCAGCAACAGTTGCCAGGGCAACCCTGGGCATGGCAGGGGGCTTTAAGGGGGCCTGGACCCGCCCACTTCCGCTTTGGGGGCCAGCAACAGTTGCCAGGGCAACCCTGGGCATGGCAGGGGGCTTTAAGGGGGCCTGGACCCGCCCACTTCCGCTTTGGGGGCCAGCAACAGTTGCCAGGGCAACCCTGGGCATGGCAGGGTGCTCAAGGGGGCCTGGACCCGCCCACTTCCGCTTTGGGGGCCAGCAACAGTTGCCAGGGCAACCCTGGGCATGGCAGGGGGCTTTAAGGGGGCCTGGACCCGCCCACTTCCGCTTTGGGGGCCAGCAACAGTTGCCAGGGCAACCCTGGGCATGGCAGGGGGCTTTAAGGGGGCCTGGACCCGCCCACTTCCGCTTTGGGGGCCAGCAACAGTTGCCATGTCAACCCTGGGCATGGCAGGGGGCTCAAGGGGGCCTGGACCCGCCCACTTCCGCTTTGGGGGCCAGCAACAGTTGCCAGGGCAACCCTGGGCATGGCAGGGGGCTTTAAGTTGGCCTGGACCCGCCCACTTCCGCTTTGGGGGCCAGCAACAGTTGCCAGGGCAACCCTGGGCATGGCAGGGGGCTCAAGGGGGCCTGGACCCGCCCACTTCCGCTTTGGGGGCCAGCAACAGTTGCCAGGGCAACCCTGGGCATGGCAGGGGGCTTAAGGGGGCCTGGACCCGCCCACTTCCGCTTTGGGGGCCAGCAACAGTTGCCAGGGCAACCCTGGGCATGGCAGGGGGCTTTAAGGGGGCCTGGACCCGCCCACTTCCGCTTTGGGGGCCAGCAACAGTTGCCAGGGCAACCCTGGGCATGGCACGGTGCTCAAGGAGGCCTGGACCCGCCCACTTCCGCTTTGGGGGCCAGCAACAGTTGCCAGGGCAATGCTGGGCATGGCAGGGGGCTTTAAGGGGGCCTGGACCCGCCCACTTCCGCTTTGGGGGCCAGCAACAGTTGCCAGGGCAACCCTGGGCATGGCAGGGGGCTTTAAGGGGGCCTGGACCCGCCCACTTCCGCTTTGGGGGCCAGCAACAGTTGCCAGGGCAATGCTGGGCATGGCAGGGGGCTTTAAGGGGGCCTGGACCCGCCCACTTCCGCTTTGGGGGCCAGCAACAGTTGCCAGGGCAACCCTGGGCATGGCAGGGGGCTTTAAGGGGGCCTGGACCCGCCCACTTCCGCTTTGGGGGCCAGCAACAGTTGCCAGGGCAACCCTGGGCATGGCAGGGGGCTCAAGGGGGCCTGGACCCGCCCACTTCCGCTTTGGGGGCCAGCAACAGTTGCCAGGGCAACCCTGGGCATGGCAGGGGGCTTTAAGGGGGCATGGACCCGCCCACTTCCGCTTTGGGGGCCAGCAACAGTTGCCAGGGCAACCCTGGGCATGGCAGGGGGCTCAAGGGGGCCTGGACCCGCCCACTTCCGCTTTGGGGGCCAGCAACAGTTGCCAGGGCAACCCTGGGCATGGCAGGGGGCTTAAGGGGGCCTGGACCCGCCCACTTCCGCTTTGGGGGCCAGCAACAGTTGCCAGGGCAACCCTGGGCATGGCAGGGGGCTCAAGGGGGCCTGGACCCGCCCACTTCCGCTTTGGGGGCCAGCAACAGTTGCCAGGGCAACCCTGGGCATGGCAGGGGGCTTTAAGGGGGCCTGGACCCGCCCACTTCCGCTTTGGGGGCCAGCAACAGTTGCCATGTCAACCCTGGGCATGGCAGGGGGCTCAAGGGGGCCTGGACCCGCCCACTTCCGCTTTGGGGGCCAGCAACAGTTGCCAGGGCAACCCTGGGCATGGCAGGGGGCTTTAAGGGGGCCTGGACCCGCCCACTTCCGCTTTGGGGGCCAGCAACAGTTGCCAGGGCAACCCTGGGCATGGCAGGAGGCTTTAAGGGGGCCTGGACCCGCCCACTTCCGCTTTGGGGGCCAGCAACAGTTGCCAGGGCAACACTGGGCATGGCAGGGGGCTCAAGGGGGCCTGGACCCGCCCACTTCCGCTTTGGGGGGCAGCAACAGTTGCCAGGGCAACCCTGGGCATGACAGGGGGCTTTAAGGGGGCCTGGACCCGCCCACTTTCGCTTTGGGGGCCAGCAACAGTTGCCAGGGCAACCCTGGGCATGGCAGGGGGCTTTAAGGGGGCCTGGACCCGCCCACTTCCGCTTTGGGGGACAGCAACAGTTGCCAGGGCAACCCTGGGCATGGCAGGGTGCTCAAGGGGGCCTGGACCCGCCCACTTCCGCTTTGGGGGCCAGCAACAGTTGCCAGGGCAACCCTGGGCATGGCAGGGGGCTCAAGGGGGCCTGGACCCGCCCACTTCCGCTTTGGGGGGCAGCAACAGTTGCCAGGGCAACCCTGGGCATGGCAGGGGGCTTTAAGGGGACCTGGACCCGCCCACTTCCGCTTTGGGGGCCAGCAACAGTTGCCAGGGCAACCCTGGGCATGGCAGGGTGCTCAAGGGGGCCTGGACCCGCCCACTTCCGCTTTGGGGGCCAGCAACAGTTGCCAGGGCAACCCTGGGCATGGCAGGGGGCTTTAAGGGGGCCTGGACCCGCCCACTTCCGCTTTGGGGGCCAGCAACAGTTGCCAGGGCAACCCTGGGCATGGCAGGGGGCTCAAGCGGGCCTGGACCCGCCCACTTCCGCTTTGGGGGCCAGCAACAGTTGCCAGGGCAACCCTGGGCATCGCAGGGTGCTCAAGGGGGCCTGGACCCGCCCACTTCCGCTTTGGGGGCCAGCAACAGTTGCCAGGGCAACCCTGGGCATGGCAGGGGGCTTTAAGGGGGCCTGGACCCGCCCACTTCCGCTTTGGGGGCCAGCAACAGTTGCCAGGGCAACCCTGGGCATGGCAGGGGGCTTTAAGGGGGCCTGGACCCGCCCACTTCCGCTTTGGGGGCCAGCAACAGTTGCCAGGGCAACCCTGGGCATGGCAGGGTGCTCAAGGGGGCATGGACCCGCCCACTTCCGCTTTGGGGGCCAGCAACAGTTGCCAGGGCAACCCTGGGCATGGCAGGGGGCTTTAAGGGGGCCTGGACCCGCCCACTTCCGCTTTGGGGGCCAGCAACAGTTGCCAGGGCAACCCTGGGCATGGCAGGGGGCTTTAAGGGGGCCTGGACCCGCCCACTTCCGCTTTGGGGGCCAGCAACAGTTGCCAGGGCAACCCTGGTCATGGCAGGGTGCTCAAGGGGGCCTGGACCCGCCCACTTCCGCTTTGGGGGCCAGAAACAGTTGCCAGGGCAACCCTGGGCATGGCAGGGGGCTCAAGGGGGCCTGGACCTGCCCACTTCCGCTTTGGGGGCCAGCAACAGTTGCCAGGGCAACCCTGGGCATGGCAGGGGGCTTTAAGGGGGCCTGGACCCGCCCACTTCCGCTTTGGGGGCCAGCAACAGTTGCCATGTCAACCCTGGGCATGGCAGGGGGCTCAAGGGGGCCTGGACCCGCCCACTTCCGCTTTGGGGGCCAGCAACAGTTGCCAGGGCAACCCTGGGCATGGCAGGGGGCTTTAAGGGGGCCTGGACCCGCCCACTTCCGCTTTGGGGGCCAGCAACAGTTGCCAGGGCAACCCTGGGCATGGCAGGGGGCTTTAAGGGGGCCTGGACCCGCCCACTTCCGCTTTGGGGGCCAGCAACAGTTGCCAGGGCAACCCTGGGCATGGCAGGGGGCTTTAAGGGGACCTGGACCCGCCCACTTCCGCTTTGGGGGCCAGCAACAGTTGCCAGGGCAACCCTGGGCATGGCAGGGTGCTCAAGGGGGCCTGGACCCGCCCACTTCCGCTTTGGGGGCCAGCAACAGTTGCCAGGGCAACCCTGGGCATGGCAGGGGGCTTTAAGGGGGCCTGGACCCGCCCACTTCCGCTTTGGGGGCCAGCAACAGTTGCCAGGGCAACACTGGGCATGGCAGGGGGCTTTAAGGGGGCCTGGACCCGCCCACTTCCGCTTTGGGGGCCAGCAACAGTTGCCAGGGCAACCCTGGGCATGGCAGGGTGCTCAAGGGGGCCTGGACCCGCCCACTTCCGCTTTGGGGGCCAGCAACAGTTGCCAGGGCAACCCTGGGCATGTCAGGGGGCTCAATGGGGCCTGGACCCGCCCACTTCCGCTTTGGGGGCCAGCAACAGTTGCCAGGGCAACCCTGGGCATGGCAGGGGGCTTTAAGGGGGCCTGGACCCGCCCACTTCCGCTTTGGGGGCCAGCAACAGTTGCCATGTCAACCCTGGGCATGGCAGGGGGCTCAAGGGGGCCTGGACCCGCCCACTTCCGCTTTGGGGGCCAGCAACAGTTGCCAGGGCAACCCTGGGCATGGCAGGGGGCTTTAAGTTGGCCTGGACCCGCCCACTTCCGCTTTGGTGGCCAGCAACAGTTGCCAGGGCAACCCTGGGCATGGCAGGGGGCTTTAAGGGGGCCTGGACCCGCCCACTTCCGCTTTGGGGGCCAGCAACAGTTGCCAGGGCAACCCTGGGCATGGCAGGGGGCTTTAAGGGGGCCTGGACCCGCCCACTTCCGCTTTGGGGGCCAGAAACAGTTGCCAGGGCAACCCTGGGCATGGCAGGGGGCTTTAAGGGGGCCTGGACCCGCCCACTTCCGCTTTGGGGGCCAGCAACAGTTGCCAGGGCAACCCTGGGCATGGCAGGGGGCTCAAGGGGGCCTGGACCCGCCCACTTCCGCTTTGGGGGCCAGCAACAGTTGCCAGGGCAACCCTGGGCATGGCAGGGGGCTTAAGGGGGCCTGGACCCGCCCACTTCCGCTTTGGGGGCCAGCAACAGTTGCCAGGGCAACCCTGGGCATGGCAGGGGGCTTTAAGGGGGCCTGGACCCGCCCACTTCCGCTTTGGGGGCCAGCAACAGTTGCCAGGGCAACCCTGGGCATGGCACGGTGCTCAAGGAGGCCTGGACCCGCCCACTTCCGCTTTGGGGGCCAGCAACAGTTGCCAGGGCAATGCTGGGCATGGCAGGGGGCTTTAAGGGGGCCTGGACCCGCCCACTTCCGCTTTGGGGGCCAGCAACAGTTGCCAGGGCAACCCTGGGCATGGCAGGGGGCTTTAAGGGGGCCTGGACCCGCCCACTTCCGCTTTGGGGGCCAGCAACAGTTGCCAGGGCAATGCTGGGCATGGCAGGGGGCTTTAAGGGGGCCTGGACCCGCCCACTTCCGCTTTGGGGGCCAGCAACAGTTGCCAGGGCAACCCTGGGCATGGCAGGGGGCTTTAAGGGGGCCTGGACCCGCCCACTTCCGCTTTGGGGGCCAGCAACAGTTGCCAGGGCAACCCTGGGCATGGCAGGGGGCTCAAGGGGGCCTGGACCCGCCCACTTCCGCTTTGGGGGCCAGCAACAGTTGCCAGGGCAACCCTGGGCATGGCAGGGGGCTTTAAGGGGGCCTGGACCCGCCCACTTCCGCTTTGGGGGCCAGCAACAGTTGCCAGGGCAACCCTGGGCATGGCAGGGGGCTCAAGGGGGCCTGGACCCGCCCACTTCCGCTTTGGGGGCCAGCAACAGTTGCCAGGGCAACCCTGGGCATGGCAGGGGGCTTAAGGGGGCCTGGACCCGCCCACTTCCGCTTTGGGGGCCAGCAACAGTTGCCAGGGCAACCCTGGGCATGGCAGGGGGCTTTAAGGGGGCCTGGACCCGCCCACTTCCGCTTTGGGGGCCAGCAACAGTTGCCAGGGCAACCCTGGGCATGGCACGGTGCTCAAGGAGGCCTGGACCCGCCCACTTCCGCTTTGGGGGCCAGCAACAGTTGCCAGGGCAATGCTGGGCATGGCAGGGGGCTTTAAGGGGGCCTGGACCCGCCCACTTCCGCTTTGGGGGCCAGCAACAGTTGCCAGGGCAACCCTGGGCATGGCAGGGGGCTTTAAGGGGGCCTGGACCCGCCCACTTCCGCTTTGGGGGCCAGCAACAGTTGCCAGGGCAATGCTGGGCATGGCAGGGGGCTTTAAGGGGGCCTGGACCCGCCCACTTCCGCTTTGGGGGCCAGCAACAGTTGCCAGGGCAACCCTGGGCATGGCAGGGGGCTTTAAGGGGGCCTGGACCCGCCCACTTCCGCTTTGGGGGCCAGCAACAGTTGCCAGGGCAACCCTGGGCATGGCAGGGGGCTCAAGGGGGCCTGGACCCGCCCACTTCCGCTTTGGGGGCCAGCAACAGTTGCCAGGGCAACCCTGGGCATGGCAGGGGGCTTTAAGGGGGCCTGGACCCGCCCACTTCCGCTTTGGGGGCCAGCAACAGTTGCCAGGGCAACCCTGGGCATGGCAGGGTGCTCAAGGGGGCCTGGACCCGCCCACTTCCGCTTTGGGGGCCAGCAACAGTTGCCAGGGCAACGCTGGGCATGGCAGGGGGCTTTAAGGGGGCCTGGACCCGCCCACTTCCACTTTGGGGGCCAGCAACAGTTGCCAGGGCAAAGCTGGGCATGGAAGGGGGCTTAAGGGGGCCTGGACCCGCCCACTTTTGCTTTGGGGGCCAGCAACAGTTGCCAGGGCAACCCTGGGCATGGCAGGGGGCTCAAGGGGGCCTGGACCCGCCCACTTCCGCTTTGGGGGCCAGCAACAGTTGCCAGGGTAACCCTGGGCAGGGCAGGGGGCTTTGAGGGGGCCTGGACCCGCCCACTTCCGCTTTGGGGGCCAGCAACAGTTGCCAGGGCAACCCTGGGCATGGCAGGGGGCTTTAAGGGGGCCTGGACCCGCCCACTTCCGCTTTTGGGGCCAGCAACAGTTGCCATGTCAACCCTGGGCATGGCAGGGGGCTCAGGGGGGCCTGGACCCGCCCATTTCCGCTTTGGGGGCCAGCAACAGTTGCCAGGGCAACCCTGGGCAGGGCAGGGGGCTTGAAGGGGGCCTGGACCCGCCCACTTCCGCTTTGGGGGCCAGCAACAGTTGCCAGGGCAACCCTGGGCATGGCAGGGGGCTTAAGGGGGCCTGGACCCGCCCACTTCCGCTTTGGGGGCCAGCAACAGTTGCCAGGGCAACCCTGGGCAGGGCAGGGGGCTTTAAGGGGGCCTGGACCCGCCCACTTCCGCTTTGGGGGCCAGCAACAGTTGCCATGTAAACCCTGGGCATGGCAGGGGGCTCAAGGGGGCCTGGACCCGCCCACTTCCACTTTGGGGGCCAGCAACAGTTGCCAGGGCAACCCTGGGCATGGCAGGGGGCTTAAGGGGGCCTGTACCCGCCCACTTTTGCTTTGGGGGCCAGCAACAGTTGCCAGGGCAACCCTGGGCATGGCAGGGTGCTCAAGGGGGCCTGGACCCGCCCACTTCCGCTTTGGGGGCCAGCAACAGTTGCCAGGGCAACCCTGGGCATGACAGGGGGCTTTAAGGGGGCCTGGACCCGCCCACTTCCGCTTTGGGGGCCAGCAACAGTTGCCAGGGCAACCCTGGGCATGGCAGGGTGCTCAAGGGGGCCTGGACCCGCCCACTTCCGTTTTGGGGGCCAGCAACAGTTGCCAGGGCAACCCTGGGCATGGCAGGGGGCTCAAGGGGGCCTGGACCCGCCCACTTCCGCTTTGGGGGGCAGCAACAGTTGCCAGGGCAACCCTGGGCATGGCAGGGGGCTTTAAGGGGGCCTGGACCCGCCCACTTCCGCTTTGGTGGCCAGCAACAGTTGCCAGGGCAACCCTGGGCATGGCAGGGGGCTTTAAGGGGGCCTGGACCCGCCCACTTCCGCTTTGGGGGCCAGCAACAGTTGCCAGGGCAACCCTGGGCATGGCAGGGGGCTTTAAGGGGGCCTGGACCCGCCCACTTCCGCTTTGGGGGCCAGCAACAGTTGCCAGGGCAACCCTGGGCATGGCAGGGTGCTCAAGGGGGCCTGGACCCGCCCACTTCCGCTTTGGGGGCCAGCAACAGTTGCCAGGGCAACCCTGGGCATGGCAGGGGGCTTAAAGGGGGCCTGGACCCGCCCACTTCCGCTTTGGGGGCCAGCAGCAGTTGCCAGGGCAACCGTGGGCATGGCAGGGTGCTCAAGGGGGCCTGGACCCGCCCACTTCCGCTTTGGGGGCCAGCAACAGTTGCCAGGGCAACCCTGGGCATGGCAGGGTGCTCAAGGGGGCCTGGACCCGCCCACTTCCGCTTTGGGGGCCAGCAACAGTTGCCAGGGCAACCCTGGGCATGGCAGGGGGCTTTAAGGGGGCCTGGACCCGCCCACTTCCGCTTTGGGGGCCAGCAACAGTTGCCAGGGCAACCCTGGGCATGGCAGGGGGCTTTAAGGGGGCCTGGACCCGCCCACTTCCGCTTTGGGGGCCAGCAACAGTTGCCAGGGCAACCCTGGGCATGGCAGGGGGCTTTAAGGGGGCCTGGACCCGCCCACTTCCGCATTGGGGGCCAGCAACAGTTGCCAGGGCAACCCTGGGCATGGCAGGGTGCTCAAGGGGGCCTGGACCCGCCCACTTCCGCTTTGGGGGCCAGCAACAGTTGCCAGGGCAACCCTGGGCATGGCAGGGTGCTCAAGGGGGCCTGGACCCGCCCACTTCCGCTTTGGGGGCCAGCAACAGTTGCCAGGGCAACCCTGGGCATGGCAGGGGGCTTTAAGGGGGCCTGGACCCGCCCACTTCCGCTTTGGGGGCCAGCAACAGTTGCCAGGGCAACCCTGGGCATGGCAGGGGGCTTTAAGGGGGCCTGGACCCGCCCACTTCCGCTTTGGGGGCCAGCAACAGTTGCCAGGGCAACCCTGGTCATGGCAGGGTGCTCAAGGGGGCCTGGACCCGCCCACTTCCGCTTTGGGGGCCAGAAACAGTTGCCAGGGCAACCCTGGGCATGGCAGGGGGCTCAAGGGGGCCTGGACCTGCCCACTTCCGCTTTGGGGGCCAGCAACAGTTGCCAGGGCAACCCTGGGCATGGCAGGGGGCTTTAAGGGGGCCTGGACCCGCCCACTTCCGCTTTGGGGGCCAGCAACAGTTGCCATGTCAACCCTGGGCATGGCAGGGGGCTCAAGGGGGCCTGGACCCGCCCACTTCCGCTTTGGGGGCCAGCAACAGTTGCCAGGGCAACCCTGGGCATGGCAGGGGGCTTTAAGGGGACCTGGACCCGCCCACTTCCGCTTTGGGGGCCAGCAACAGTTGCCAGGGCAACCCTGGGCATGGCAGGGTGCTCAAGGGGGCCTGGACCCGCCCACTTCCGCTTTGGGGGCCAGCAACAGTTGCCAGGGCAACCCTGGGCATGGCAGGGGGCTTTAAGGGGGCCTGGACCCGCCCACTTCCGCTTTGGGGGCCAGCAACAGTTGCCAGGGCAACACTGGGCATGGCAGGGGGCTTTAAGGGGGCCTGGACCCGCCCACTTCCGCTTTGGGGGCCAGCAACAGTTGCCAGGGCAACCCTGGGCATGGCAGGGTGCTCAAGGGGGCCTGGACCCGCCCACTTCCGCTTTGGGGGCCAGCAACAGTTGCCAGGGCAACCCTGGGCATGTCAGGGGGCTCAAGGGGGCCTGGACCCGCCCACTTCCGCTTTGGGGGCCAGCAACAGTTGCCAGGGCAACCCTGGGCATGGCAGGGGGCTTTAAGGGGGCCTGGACCCGCCCACTTCCGCTTTGGGGGCCAGCAACAGTTGCCATGTCAACCCTGGGCATGGCAGGGGGCTCAAGGGGGCCTTGACCCGCCCACTTCCGCTTTGGGGGCCAGCAACAGTTGCCAGGGCAACCCTGGGCATGGCAGGGGGCTTTAAGTTGGCCTGGACCCGCCCACTTCCGCTTTGGGGGCCAGCAACAGTTGCCAGGGCAACCCTGGGCATGGCAGGGGGCTTTAAGGGGGCCTGGACCCGCCCACTTCCGCTTTGGGGGCCAGCAACAGTTGCCAGGGCAACCCTGGGCATGGCAGGGGGCTTTAAGGGGGCCTGGACCCGCCCACTTCCGCTTTGGGGGCCAGCAACAGTTGCCAGGGCAACCCTGGGCATGGCAGGGTGCTCAAGGGGGCCTGGACCCGCCCACTTCCGCTTTGGGGGCCAGCAACAGTTGCCAGGGCAACCCTGGGCATGGCAGGGGGCTTTAAGGGGGCCTGGACCCGCCCACTTCCGCTTTGGGGGCCAGCAACAGTTGCCAGGGCAACCCTGGGCATGGCAGGGGGCTTTAAGGGGGCCTGGACCCGCCCACTTCCGCTTTGGGGGCCAGCAACAGTTGCCAGGGCAACCCTGGGCATGGCAGGGGGCTTTAAGGGGGCCTGGACCCGCCCACTTCCGCTTTGGGGGCCAGCAACAGTTGCCAGGGCAACCCTGGGCATGGCAGGGTGCTCAAGGGGGCCTGGACCCGCCCACTTCCGCTTTGGGGGCCAGCAACAGTTGCCAGGGCAACCCTGGGCATGGCAGGGGGATTTAAGGGGGCCTGGACCCGCCCACTTCCGCTTTGGAGGCCAGCAACAGTTGCCAGGGCAACCCTGGGCATGGCAGGGGGCTTTAAGGGGGCCTGGACCCGCCCACTTCCGCTTTGGGGGCCAGAAACAGTTGCCAGGGCAACCCTGGGCATGGCAGGGGGCTTTAAGGGGGCCTGGACCCGCCCACTTCCGCTTTGGGGGCCAGCACCAGTTGCCAGGGCAACCCTGGGCATGGCAGGGGGCTCAAGGGGGCCTGGACCCGCCCACTTCCGCTTTGGGGGCCAGCAACAGTTGCCAGGGCAACCCTGGGCATGGCAGGGGGCTTAAGGGGGCCTGGACCCGCCCACTTCCGCTTTGGGGGCCAGCAACAGTTGCCAGGGCAACCCTGGGCATGGCAGGGGGCTTTAAGGGGGCCTGGACCCGCCCACTTCCGCTTTGGGGGCCAGCAACAGTTGCCAGGGCAACCCTGGGCATGGCACGGTGCTCAAGGAGGCCTGGACCCGCCCACTTCCGCTTTGGGGGCCAGCAACAGTTGCCAGGGCAATGCTGGGCATGGCAGGGGGCTTTAAGGGGGCCTGGACCCGCCCACTTCCGCTTTGGGGGCCAGCAACAGTTGCCAGGGCAACCCTGGGCATGGCAGGGGGCTTTAAGGGGGCCTGGACCCGCCCACTTCCGCTTTGGGGTCCAGCAACAATTGCCAGGGCAACCCTGGGCATGGCAGGGGGCTCAAGGGGGCCTGGACCCGCCCACTTCCGCTTTGGGGGCCAGCAACAGTTGCCAGGGCAACCCTGGGCATGGCAGGGGGCTTTAAGGGGGCCTGGACCCGCCCACTTCCGCTTTGGGGGCCAGCAACAGTTGCCAGGGCAATTCTGGGCATGGCAGGGGGGTTTAAGGGGGCCTGGACCCGCCCACTTCCGCTTTGGGGGCCAGCAACAGTTGCCAGGGCAACCCTGGGCATGGCAGGGGGCTCAAGGGGGCCTGGACCCGCCCACTTCCGCTTTGGGGGCCAGCAACAGTTGCCAGGGCAACCCTGGGCATGGCAGGGGGCTCAAGGGGGCCTGGACCCGCCCACTTCCGCTTTGGGGGGCAGCAACAGTTGCCAGGGCAACCCTGGGCATGGCAGGGGGCTTTAAGGGGGCCTGGACCCGCCCACTTCCGCTTTGGGGGCCAGCAACAGTTGCCAGGGCAACCCTGGGCATGGCAGGGGGCTCAAGGGGGCCTGGACCCGCCCACTTCCGCTTTGTGGGCCAGCAACAGTTGCCAGGGCAACCCTGGGCATGGCAGGGGGCTCAAGGGGGCCTGGACCCGCCCACTTCCGCTTTGGGGGCCAGCAACAGTTGCCATGTCAACCCTGGGCATGGCAGGGGGCTTTAAGGGGGCCTGGACCCGCCCACTTCCGCTTTGGGGGCCAGCAACAGTTGCAAGGGCAACCCTGGGCATGGCAGGGGGCTTTAAGGGGGCCTGGACCCGCCCACTTCCGCTTTGGGGGCCAGCAACAGTTGCCAGGGCAACCCTGGGCATGGCAGGGGGCTTTAAGGGGGCCTGGTCCCGCCCACTTCCGCTTTGGGGGCCAGCAACAGTTGCCAGGGCAACCCTGGGCAGGGCAGGGGGCTTTAAGGGGGCCTGGACCCGCCCACTTCCGCTTTGGGGGCCAGCAACAGTTGCCAGGGCAACCCTGGGCATGGCAGGGGGCTTTAAGGGGGCCTGGACCCGCCCACTTCCGCTTTGGGGTCCAGCAACAGTTGCCAGGGCAACCCTTGGCATGGCAGGGGGCTTTAAGGGGGCCTGGTCCTGCCCACTTCCGCTTTGGGGGCCAGCAACAGTTGCCAGGGCAACCCTGGGCATGGCAGGGGGCTTTAAGGGGGCCTGGACCCGCCCACTTCCGCTTTGGGGGCCAGCAACAGTTGCCAGGGCAACCCTGGGCAGGGCAGGGGGCTTTAAGGGGGCCTGGACCCGCCCACTTCCGCTTTGGGGGCCAGCAACAGTTGCCAGGGCAACCCTGGGCATGGCAGGGGGCTTTAAGGGGGCCTGGTCCTGCCCACTTCCGCTTTGGGGGCCAGCAACAGTTGCCAGGGCAACCCTGGGCATGGCAGGGGCTTTAAGGGGGCCTGGACCCGCCCACTTCCGCTTTGGGGGCCAGCAACAGTTGCCAGGGCAACCCTGGGCAGGGCAGGGGGCTTTAAGGGGCCTGGACCCGCCCACTTCCGCTTTGGGGGCCAGCAACAGTTGCCAGGGCAACCCTGGGCATGGCAGGCGGCTATAAGGGGGCCTGGACCCGCCCACTTCCGCTTTGGGGGCCAGCAACAGTTGCCAGGGCAACCCTGGGCATGGCAGGGGGCTCAAGGGGGCCTGGACCCGCCCACTTCCGCTTTGGGGGCCAGCAACAGTTGCCAGGGCAACCCTGGGCATGGCAGGGGGCTCAAGGGGGCCTGACCCGCCCACTTCCGCTTTGTGGGCCAGCAACAGTTGCCAGGGCAACCCTGGGCATGGCAGGGGGCTCAAGGGGGCCTGGACCCGCCCACTTCCGCTTTGGGGGCCAGCAACAGTTGCCATGTCAACCCTGGGCATGGCAGGGGGCTTTAAGGGGGCCTGGACCCGCCCCACTTCCGCTTTGGGGGCCAGCAACAGTTGCAAGGGCAACCCTGGGCATGGCAGGGGGCTTTAAGGGGGCCTGGACCCGCCCACTTCCGCTTTGGGGGCCAGCAACAGTTGCCAGGGCAACCCTGGGCATGGCAGGGGGCTTTAAGGGGGCCTGGTCCCGCCCACTTCCGCTTTGGGGGCCAGCAACAGTTGCCAGGGCAACCCTGGGCAGGGCAGGGGGCTTTAAGGGGGCCTGGACCCGCCCACTTCCGCTTTGGGGGCCAGCAACAGTTGCCAGGGCAACCCTGGGCATGGCAGGGGGCTTTAAGGGGGCCTGGACCCGCCCACTTCCGCTTTGGGGTCCAGCAACAGTTGCCAGGGCAACCCTTGGCATGGCAGGGGGCTTTAAGGGGGCCTGGTCCTGCCCACTTCCGCTTTGGGGGCCAGCAACAGTTGCCAGGGCAACCCTGGGCATGGCAGGGGGCTTTAAGGGGGCCTGGACCCGCCCACTTCCGCTTTGGGGGCCAGCAACAGTTGCCAGGGCAACCCTGGGCAGGGCAGGGGGCTTTAAGGGGGCCTGGACCCGCCCACTTCCGCTTTGGGGGCCAGCAACAGTTGCCAGGGCAACCCTGGGCATGGCAGGGGGCTATAAGGGGGCCTGGACCCGCCCACTTCCGCTTTGGGGGCCAGCAACAGTTGCCAGGGCAACCCTGGGCAGGGCAGGGGGCTTTAAGGGGGCCTGGACCCGCCCACTTCCGCTTTGGGGGCCAGCAACAGTTGCCAGGGCAACCCTGGGCAGGGCAGGGGGCTTTAAGGGGGCCTGGACCCGCCCACTTCCGCTTTGGGGGCCAGCAACAGTTGCCAGGGCAACCCTGGGCATGGCAGGGGGCTTTAAGGGGGCCTGGACCCGCCCACTTCCGCTTTGGGGGCCAGCAACAGTTGCCAGGGCAACCCTGGGCATGGCAGGGGGCTCAAGGGGGCCTGGACCCGCCCATTTCCGCTTTGGGGGCCAGCAACAGTTGCCAGGGCAACCCTGGGCATGGCAGGGGGCTTTAAGGGGGCCTGGACCCGCCCACTTCCGCTTTGGGGGCCAGCAACAGTTGCCAGGGCAATTCTGGGCATGGCAGGGGGCTTTAAGGGGGCTGGACCCGCCCACTTCCGCTTTGTGGGCCAGCAACAGTTGCCAGGGCAACCCTGGGCATGGCAGGGGGCTCAAGGGGGCCTGGACCCGCCCACTTCCGCTTTGGGGGCCAGCAACAGTTGCCAGGGCAACCCTGGGCATGGCAGGGGGGCTTTTAAGGGGGCCTGGACCCGCCCACTTCCGCTTTGGGGGCCAGCAACAGTTGCAAGGGCAACCCTGGGCATGGCAGGGGGCTTTAAGGGGGCCTGGACCCGCCCACTTCCGCTTTGGGGGCCAGCAACAGTTGCCAGGGCAACCCTGGGCATGGCAGGGGGCTTTAAGGGGGCCTGGTCCTGCCCACTTCCGCTTTGGGGGCCAGCAACAGTTGCCAGGGCAACCCTGGGCATGGCAGGGGGCTTTAAGGGGGCCTGGACCCGCCCACTTCCGCTTTGGGGGCCAGCAACAGTTGCCAGGGCAACCCTGGGGCAGGGCAGGGGGCTTTAAGGGGGCCTGGACCCGCCCACTTCCGCTTTGGGGGCCAGCAACAGTTGCCAGGGCAACCCTGGGCATGGCAGGCGGCTATAAGGGGGCCTGGACCCGCCCACTTCCGCTTTGGGGGCCAGCAACAGTTGCCAGGGCAACCCTGGGCATGGCAGGGGGCTCAAGGGGGCCTGGACCCGCCCACTTCCGCTTTGGGGGCCAGCAACAGTTGCCAGGGCAACCCTGGGCAGGGCAGGGGGCTTTAAGGGGGCCTGGACCCGCCCACTTCCGCTTTGGGGCCAGCAACAGTTGCCAGGGCAACCCTGGGCATGGCAGGGGGCTTTAAGGGGGCCTGGACCCGCCCACTTCCGCTTTGGGGGCCAGCAACAGTTGCCAGGGCAACCCTGGGCATGGCAGGGGGCTCAAGGGGGCCTGGACCCGCCCATTTCCGCTTTGGGGGCCAGCAACAGTTGCCAGGGCAACCCTGGGCATGGCAGGGGGCTTTAAGGGGGCCTGGACCCGCCCACTTCCGCTTTGGGGGCCAGCAACAGTTGCCAGGGCAATTCTGGGCATGGCAGGGGGCTTTAAGGGGGCTGGACCCGCCCACTTCCGCTTTGTGGGCCAGCAACAGTTGCCAGGGCAACCCTGGGCATGGCAGGGGGCTCAAGGGGGCCTGGACCCGCCCACTTCCGCTTTGGGGGCCAGCAACAGTTGCCAGGGCAACCCTGGGCATGGCAGGGGGCTTTAAGGGGGCTGGACCCGCCCACTTCCGCTTTGGGGGCCAGCAACAGTTGCAAGGGCAACCCTGGGCATGGCAGGGGGCTTTAAGGGGGCCTGGACCCGCCCACTTCCGCTTTGGGGGCCAGCAACAGTTGCCAGGGCAACCCTGGGCATGGCAGGGGGCTTTAAGGGGGCCTGGTCCTGCCCACTTCCGCTTTGGGGGCCAGCAACAGTTGCCAGGGCAACCCTGGGCATGGCAGGGGGCTTTAAGGGGGCCTGGACCCGCCCACTTCCGCTTTGGGGGCCAGCAACAGTTGCCAGGGCAACCCTGGGCAGGGCAGGGGGCTTTAAGGGGGCCTGGACCCGCCCACTTCCGCTTTGGGGGCCAGCAACAGTTGCCAGGGCAACCCTGGGCATGGCAGGCGGCTATAAGGGGGCCTGGACCCGCCCACTTCCGCTTTGGGGGCCAGCAACAGTTGCCAGGGCAACCCTGGGCATGGCAGGGGGCTCAAGGGGGCCTGGACCCGCCCACTTCCGCTTTGGGGGCCAGCAACAGTTGCCAGGGCAACCCTGGGCATGGCAGGGGGCTCAAGGGGGCCTGGACCCGCCCACTTCCGCTTTGTGGGCCAGCAACAGTTGCCAGGGCAACCCTGGGCATGGCAGGGGGCTCAAGGGGGCCTGGACCCGCCCACTTCCGCTTTGGGGGCCAGCAACAGTTGCCATGTCAACCCTGGGCATGGCAGGGGGGCTTTAAGGGGCCTGGACCCGCCCACTTCCGCTTTGGGGGCCAGCAACAGTTGCAAGGGCAACCCTGGGCATGGCAGGGGGCTTTAAGGGGGCCTGGACCCGCCCACTTCCGCTTTGGGGGCCAGCAACAGTTGCCAGGGCAACCCTGGGCATGGCAGGGGGCTTTAAGGGGGCCTGGTCCCGCCCACTTCCGCTTTGGGGGCCAGCAACAGTTGCCAGGGCAACCCTGGGCAGGGCAGGGGGCTTTAAGGGGGCCTGGACCCGCCCACTTCCGCTTTGGGGGCCAGCAACAGTTGCCAGGGCAACCCTGGGCATGGCAGGGGGCTTTAAGGGGGCCTGGACCCGCCCACTTCCGCTTTGGGGTCCAGCAACAGTTGCCAGGGCAACCCTTGGCATGGCAGGGGGCTTTAAGGGGGCCTGGTCCTGCCCACTTCCGCTTTGGGGGCCAGCAACAGTTGCCAGGGCAACCCTGGGCATGGCAGGGGGCTTTAAGGGGGCCTGGACCCGCCCCACTTCCGCTTTGGGGGCCAGCAACAGTTGCCAGGGCAACCCTGGGCAGGGCAGGGGGCTTTAAGGGGGCCTGGACCCGCCCACTTCCGCTTTGGGGGCCAGCAACAGTTGCCAGGGCAACCCTGGGCATGGCAGGGGGCTATAAGGGGGCCTGGACCCGCCCACTTCCGCTTTGGGGGCCAGCAACAGTTGCCAGGGCAACCCTGGGCAGGGCAGGGGGCTTTAAGGGGGCCTGGACCCGCCCACTTCCGCTTTGGGGGCCAGCAACAGTTGCCAGGGCAACCCCTGGGCAGGGCAGGGGCTTTAAGGGGGCCTGGACCCGCCCACTTCCGCTTTGGGGGCCAGCAACAGTTGCCAGGGCAACCCTGGGCATGGCAGGGGGCTTTAAGGGGGCCTGGACCCGCCCACTTCCGCTTTGGGGGCCAGCAACAGTTGCCAGGGCAACCCTGGGCAGGGCAGGGGGCTTTAAGGGGGCCTGGACCCGCCCACTTCCGCTTTGGGGGCCAGCAACAGTTGCCAGGGCAACCCTGGGCATGGCAGGGGGCTATAAGGGGGCCTGGACCCGCCCACTTCCGCTTTGGGGGCCAGCAACAGTTGCAAGGGCAACCCTGGGCTTGGCAGGGGGCTTTAAGGGGGCCTGGACCCGCCCACTTCCGCTTTGGGGGCCAGCAACAGTTGCCAGGGCAACCCTGGGCTTGGCAGGGGGCTCAAGGGGGCCTGGACCCGCCCACTTCCGCTTTGGGGGGCAGCAACAGTTGCCAGGGCAACCCTGGGCATGGCAGGGGGCTTTAAGGGGGCCTGGAACCGCCCACTTCCGCTTTGGGGGCCAGCAACAGTTGCCAGGGCAACCCTTGGCATGGCAGGGGGCTTTAAGGGGCCTGGTCCTGCCCACTTCCGCTTTGGGGGCCAGCAACAGTTGCCAGGGCAACCCTAGGCATGGCAGGGGGCTTTAAGGGGGCCTGGACCCGCCCACTTCCGCTTTGGGGGCCAGCAACAGTTGCCAGGGCAACCCTGGGGCAGGGCAGGGGGCTTTAAGGGGGCCTGGACCCGCCCACTTCCGCTTTGGGGGCCAGCAACAGTTGCCAGGGCAACCCTGGGCATGGCAGGGGGCTATAAGGGGGCCTGGACCCGCCCACTTCCGCTTTGGGGGCCAGCAACAGTTGCCAGGGCAACCCTGGGCAGGGCAGGGGGCTTTAAGGGGGCCTGGACCCACCCACTTCCGCTTTGGGGGCCAGCAACAGTTGCCAGGGCAACCCTGGGCAGGGCAGGGGGCTTTAAGGGGGCCTGGACCCGCCCACTTCCGCTTTGGGGGCCAGCAACAGTTGCCAGGGCAACCCTGGGCATGGCAGGGGGCTTTAAGGGGGCCTGGACCCGCCCACTTCCGCTTTGGGGGCCAGCAACAGTTGCCAGGGCAACCCTGGGCATGGCAGGGGGCTCAAGGGGGCCTGGACCCGCCCATTTCCGCTTTGGGGGCCAGCAACAGTTGCCAGGGCAACCCTGGGCATGGCAGGGGGCTTTAAGGGGGCCTGGACCCGCCCACTTCCGCTTTGGGGGCCAGCAACAGTTGCCAGGGCAATTCTGGGCATGGCAGGGGGCTTTAAGGGGGCTGGACCCGCCCACTTCCGCTTTGTGGGCCAGCAACAGTTGCCAGGGCAACCCTGGGCATGGCAGGGGGCTCAAGGGGGCCTGGACCCGCCCACTTCCGCTTTGGGGGCCAGCAACAGTTGCCAGGGCAACCCTGGGCATGGCAGGGGGCTTTAAGGGGGCCTGGACCCGCCCACTTCCGCTTTGGGGGCCAGCAACAGTTGCAAGGGCAACCCTGGGCATGGCAGGGGGCTTTAAGGGGGCCTGGACCCGCCCACTTCCGCTTTGGGGGCCAGCAACAGTTGCCAGGGCAACCCTGGGCATGGCAGGGGGCTTTAAGGGGGCCTGGTCCTGCCCACTTCCGCTTTGGGGGCCAGCAACAGTTGCCAGGGCAACCCTGGGCATGGCAGGGGGCTTTAAGGGGGCCTGGACCCGCCCACTTCCGCTTTGGGGGCCAGCAACAGTTGCCAGGGCAACCCTGGGCAGGGCAGGGAGCTTTAAGGGGGCCTGGACCCGCCCACTTCCGCTTTGGGGGCCAGCAACAGTTGCCAGGGCAACCCTGGGCATGGCAGGCGGCTATAAGGGGGCCTGGACCCGCCCACTTCCGCTTTGGGGGCCAGCAACAGTTGCCAGGGCAACCCTGGGCATGGCAGGGGGCTCAAGGGGGCCTGGACCCGCCCACTTCCGCTTTGGGGGCCAGCAACAGTTGCCAGGGCAACCCTGGGCATGGCAGGGGGCTCAAGGGGGCCTGGACCCGCCCACTTCCGCTTTGTGGGCCAGCAACAGTTGCCAGGGCAACCCTGGGCATGGCAGGGGGCTCAAGGGGGCCTGGACCCGCCCACTTCCGCTTTGGGGGCCAGCAACAGTTGCCATGTCAACCCTGGGCATGGCAGGGGGCTTTAAGGGGGCCTGGACCCGCCCACTTCCGCTTTGGGGGCCAGCAACAGTTGCAAGGGCAACCCTGGGCATGGCAGGGGGCTTTAAGGGGGCCTGGACCCGCCCACTTCCGCTTTGGGGGCCAGCAACAGTTGCCAGGGCAACCCTGGGCATGGCAGGGGGCTTTAAGGGGGCCTGGTCCCGCCCACTTCCGCTTTGGGGGCCAGCAACAGTTGCCAGGGCAACCCTGGGCAGGGCAGGGGGCTTTAAGGGGGCCTGGACCCGCCCACTTCCGCTTTGGGGGCCAGCAACAGTTGCCAGGGCAACCCTGGGCATGGCAGGGGGCTTTAAGGGGGCCTGGACCCGCCCACTTCCGCTTTGGGGTCCAGCAACAGTTGCCAGGGCAACCCTTGGCATGGCAGGGGGCTTTAAGGGGGCCTGGTCCTGCCCACTTCCGCTTTGGGGGCCAGCAACAGTTGCCAGGGCAACCCTGGGCATGGCAGGGGGCTTTAAGGGGGCCTGGACCCGCCCACTTCCGCTTTGGGGGCCAGCAACAGTTGCCAGGGCAACCCTGGGCAGGGCAGGGGGCTTTAAGGGGGCCTGGACCCGCCCACTTCCCGCTTTGGGGGCCAGCAACAGTTGCCAGGGCAACCCTGGGCATGGCAGGGGGCTATAAGGGGGCCTGGACCCGCCCACTTCCGCTTTGGGGGCCAGCAACAGTTGCCAGGGCAACCCTGGGCAGGGCAGGGGGCTTTAAGGGGGCCTGGACCCGCCCACTTCCGCTTTGGGGGCCAGCAACAGTTGCCAGGGCAACCCTGGGCAGGGCAGGGGGCTTTAAGGGGGCCTGGACCCGCCCACTTCCGCTTTGGGGGCCAGCAACAGTTGCCAGGGCAACCCTGGGCATGGCAGGGGGCTTTAAGGGGGCCTGGACCCGCCCACTTCCGCTTTGGGGGCCAGCAACAGTTGCCAGGGCAACCCTGGGCAGGGCAGGGGGCTTTAAGGGGGCCTGGACCCGCCCACTTCCGCTTTGGGGCCAGCAACAGTTGCCAGGGCAACCCTGGGCATGGCAGGGGGCTTTAAGGGGACCTGGACCCGCCCACTTCCGCTTTGGGGGCCAGCAACAGTTGCCAGGGCAACCCTGGGCATGGCAGGGTGCTCAAGGGGGCCTGGACCCGCCCACTTCCGCTTTGGGGGCCAGCAACAGTTGCCAGGGCAACCCTGGGCATGGCAGGGGGCTTTAAGGGGGCCTGGACCCGCCCACTTCCGCTTTGGGGGCCAGCAACAGTTGCCAGGGCAACACTGGGCATGGCAGGGGGCTTTAAGGGGGCCTGGACCCGCCCACTTCCGCTTTGGGGGCCAGCAACAGTTGCCAGGGCAACCCTGGGCATGGCAGGGTGCTCAAGGGGGCCTGGACCCGCCCACTTCCGCTTTGGGGGCCAGCAACAGTTGCCAGGGCAACCCTGGGCATGTCAGGGGGCTCAAGGGGGCCTGGACCCGCCCACTTCCGCTTTGGGGGCCAGCAACAGTTGCCAGGGCAACCCTGGGCATGGCAGGGGGCTTTAAGGGGGCCTGGACCCGCCCACTTCCGCTTTGGGGGCCAGCAACAGTTGCCATGTCAACCCTGGGCATGGCAGGGGGCTCAAGGGGGCCTTGACCCGCCCACTTCCGCTTTGGGGGCCAGCAACAGTTGCCAGGGCAACCCTGGGCATGGCAGGGGGCTTTAAGTTGGCCTGGACCCGCCCACTTCCGCTTTGGGGGCCAGCAACAGTTGCCAGGGCAACCCTGGGCATGGCAGGGGGCTTTAAGGGGGCCTGGACCCGCCCACTTCCGCTTTGGGGGCCAGCAACAGTTGCCAGGGCAACCCTGGGCATGGCAGGGGGCTTTAAGGGGGCCTGGACCCGCCCACTTCCGCTTTGGGGGCCAGCAACAGTTGCCAGGGCAACCCTGGGCATGGCAGGGTGCTCAAGGGGGCCTGGACCCGCCCACTTTCGCTTTGTGGGCCAGCAACAGTTGCCAGGGCAACCCTGGGCATGGCAGGGGGCTCAAGGGGGCCTGGACCCGCCCACTTCCGCTTTGGGGGCCAGCAACAGTTGCCAGGGCAACCCTGGGCATGGCAGGGGGCTTTAAGGGGACCTGGACCCGCCCACTTCCGCTTTGGGGGCCAGCAACAGTTGCAAGGGCAACCCTGGGCATGGCAGGGGGCTCAAGGGGGCCTGGACCCGCCCACTTCCGCTTTGGGGGCCAGCAACAGTTGCCAGGGCAACCCTGGGCATGGCAGGGGGCTTTAAGGGGACCTGGACCCGCCCACTTCCGCTTTGGGGGCCAGCAACAGTTGCAAGGGCAACCCTGGGCATGGCAGGGGGCTTTAAGGGGGCCTGGACCCGCCCACTTCCGCTTTGGGGGCCAGCAACAGTTGCCAGGGCAACCCTGGGCATGGCAGGGGGCTTTAAGGGGACCTGGACCCGCCCACTTCCGCTTTGGGGGCCAGCAACAGTTGCAAGGGCAACCCTGGGCATGGCAGGGGGCTTTAAGGGGGCCTGGACCCGCCCACTTCCGCTTTGGGGGCCAGCAACAGTTGCCAGGGCAACCCTGGGCATGGCAGGGCAGGGGGCTTTAAGGGGGCCTGGTCCTGCCCACTTCCGCTTTGGGGGCCAGCAACAGTTGCCAGGGCAACCCTGGGCATGGCAGGGGGCTTTAAGGGGGCCTGGACCCGCCCACTTCCGCTTTGGGGGCCAGCAACAGTTGCCAGGGCAACCCTGGGCAGGGCAGGGGGGCTTTAAGGGGGCCTGGACCCGCCCACTTCCGCTTTGGGGGCCAGCAACAGTTGCCAGGGCAACCCTGGGCATGGCAGGCGGCTATAAGGGGGCCTGGACCCGCCCACTTCCGCTTTGGGGGCCAGCAACAGTTGCCAGGGCAACCCTGGGCATGGCAGGGGGCTCAAGGGGGCCTGGACCCGCCCACTTCCGTTTTGGGGGCCAGCAACAGTTGCCAGGGCAACCCTGGGCATGGCAGGGGGCTTTAAGGGGGCCTGGACCCGCCCACTTCCGCTTTGGGGGCCAGCAACAGTTGCCAGGGCAACCCTGGGCATGGCAGGGGGCTCAAGGGGGCCTGGACCCGCCACTTCCGCTTTGGGGGCCAGCAACAGTTGCCAGGGCAACCCTGGACATGGCAGGGGGCTTTAAGGGGGCCTGGTCCCGCCCACTTCCGCTTTGGGGGCCAGCAACAGTTGCCAGGGCAACCCTGGGCATGGCAGGGGGCTCAAGGGGGCCTGGACCCGCCCACTTCCGCTTTGGGGGCCAGCAACAGTTGCCAGGGCAACCCTGGGCATGGCAGGGGGCTCAAGGGGGCCTGGACCCGCCCACTTCCGCTTTGGGGGGCAGCAACAGTTGCCAGGGCAACCCTGGGCATGGCAGGGGGCTTTAAGGGGGCCTGGTCCCGCCCACTTCCGCTTTGGGGGCCAGCAACAGTTGCCAGGGCAACCCTGGGCATGGCAGGGGGCTTTAAGGGGGCCTGGACCCGCCCACTTCCGCTTTGGGGGCCAGCAACAGTTGCCAGGGCAACCCTGGGCATGGCAGGGGGCTTTAAGGGGGCCTGGACCCGCCCACTTCCGCTTTGTGGGCCAGCAACAGTTGCCAGGGCAACCCTGGGCATGGCAGGGGGCTCAAGGGGGCCTGGACCCGCCCACTTCCGCTTTGGGGGCCAGCAACAGTTGCCAGGGCAACCCTGGGCATGGCAGGGGGCTTTAAGGGGGCCTGGACCCGCCCACTTTCGCTTTGGGGGCCAGCAACAGTTGCCAGGGCAACCCTGGGCATGGCAGGGGGCTTTAAGGGGGCCTGGACCCGCCCACTTCCGCTTTGGGGGCCAGCAACAGTTGCCAGGGCAACCCTGGGCATGGCAGGGGGCTCAAGGGGGCCTGGACCCGCCCACTTCCGCTTTGTGGGCCAGCAACAGTTGCCAGAGCAACCCTGGGCATGGCAGGTGGCTCAAGGGGGCCTGGACCCGCCCACTTCCGCTTTGGGGGCCAGCAACAGTTGCCAGGGCAACCCTGGGCATGGCAGGGGGCTTTAAGGGGGCCTGGACCCGCCCACTTCCGCTTTGGGGGCCAGCAACAGTTGCCAGGGCAACCCTGGGCATGGCAGTGGGCTCAAGGGGGCCTGGACCCGCCCACTTCCGCTTTGGGGGCCAGCAACAGTTGCCAGGGCAACCCTGGGCATGGCAGGGGGCTCAAGGGGGCCTGGACCCGCCCACTTCCGCTTTGGGGGGCAGCAACAGTTGCCAGGGCAACCCTGGGCATGGCAGGGGGCTATAAGGGGGCCTGGACCCGCCCACTTCCGCTTTGGGGGCCAGCAACAGTTGCAAGGGCAACCCTGGGCTTGGCAGGGGGCTTTAAGGGGGCCTGGACCCGCCCACTTCCGCTTTGGGGGCCAGCAACAGTTGCCAGGGCAACCCTGGGCTTGGCAGGGGGCTCAAGGGGGCCTGGACCCGCCCACTTCCGCTTTGGGGGGCAGCAACAGTTGCCAGGGCAACCCTGGGCATGGCAGGGGGCTTTAAGGGGGCCTGGAACCGCCCACTTCCGCTTTGGGGGCCAGCAACAGTTGCCAGGGCAACCCTTGGCATGGCAGGGGGCTTTAAGGGGGCCTGGTCCTGCCACTTCCGCTTTGGGGGCCAGCAACAGTTGCCAGGGCAACCCTAGGCATGGCAGGGGGCTTTAAGGGGGCCTGGACCCGCCCACTTCCGCTTTGGGGGCCAGCAACAGTTGCCAGGGCAACCCTGGGCAGGGCAGGGGGCTTTAAGGGGGCCTGGACCCGCCCACTTCCGCTTTGGGGGCCAGCAACAGTTGCCAGGGCAACCCTGGGCATGGCAGGGGGCTATAAGGGGGCCTGGACCCGCCCACTTCCGCTTTGGGGGCCAGCAACAGTTGCAAGGGCAACCCTGGGCTTGGCAGGGGGCTTTAAGGGGGCCTGGACCCGCCCACTTCCGCTTTGGGGGCCAGCAACAGTTGCCAGGGCAACCCTGGGCTTGGCAGGGGGCTCAAGGGGGCCTGGACCCGCCCACTTCCGCTTTGGGGGGCAGCAACAGTTGCCAGGGCAACCCTGGGCATGGCAGGGGGCTTTAAGGGGGCCTGGAACCGCCCACTTCCGCTTTGGGGGCCAGCAACAGTTGCCAGGGCAACCCTTGGCATGGCAGGGGGCTTTAAGGGGGCCTGGTCCTGCCCACTTCCGCTTTGGGGGCCAGCAACAGTTGCCAGGGCAACCCTAGGCATGGCAGGGGGCTTTAAGGGGGCCTGGACCCGCCCACTTCCGCTTTGGGGGCCAGCAACAGTTGCCAGGGCAACCCTGGGCAGGGCAGGGGGCTTTAAGGGGGCCTGGACCCGCCCACTTCCGCTTTGGGGGCCAGCAACAGTTGCCAGGGCAACCCTGGGCATGGCAGGGGGCTATAAGGGGGCCTGGACCCGCCCACTTCCGCTTTGGGGGCCAGCAACAGTTGCCAGGGCAACCCTGGGCAGGGCAGGGGGCTTTAAGGGGGCCTGGACCCGCCCACTTCCGCTTTGGGGGCCAGCAACAGTTGCCAGGGCAACCCTGGGCAGGGCAGGGGGCTTTAAGGGGGCCTGGACCCGCCCACTTCCGCTTTGGGGGCCAGCAACAGTTGCCAGGGCAACCCTGGGCATGGCAGGGGGCTTTAAGGGGGCCTGGACCCGCCCACTTCCGCTTTGGGGGCCAGCAACAGTTGCCAGGGCAACCCTGGGCATGGCAGGGGGCTCAAGGGGGCCTGGACCCGCCCATTTCCGCTTTGGGGGCCAGCAACAGTTGCCAGGGCAACCCTGGGCATGGCAGGGGGCTTTAAGGGGGCCTGGACCCGCCCACTTCCGCTTTGGGGGCCAGCAACAGTTGCCAGGGCAATTCTGGGCATGGCAGGGGGCTTTAAGGGGGCTGGACCCGCCCACTTCCGCTTTGTGGGAGAGCAACAGTTGCCAGGGCAACCCTGGGCATGGCAGGGGGCTCAAGGGGGCCTGGACCCGCCCACTTCCGCTTTGGGGGCCAGCAACAGTTGCCAGGGCAACCCTGGGCATGGCAGGGGGCTTTAAGGGGGCCTGGACCCGCCCACTTCCGCTTTGGGGGCCAGCAACAGTTGCAAGGGCAACCCTGGGCATGGCAGGGGGCTTTAAGGGGGCCTGGACCCGCCCACTTCCGCTTTGGGGGCCAGCAACAGTTGCCAGGGCAACCCTGGGCATGGCAGGGGGCTTTAAGGGGGCCTGGTCCTGCCCACTTCCGCTTTGGGGGCCAGCAACAGTTGCCAGGGCAACCCTGGGCATGGCAGGGGGCTTTAAGGGGGCCTGGACCCGCCCACTTCCGCTTTGGGGGCCAGCAACAGTTGCCAGGGCAACCCTGGGCAGGGCAGGGGGCTTTAAGGGGGCCTGGACCCGCCCACTTCCGCTTTGGGGGCCAGCAACAGTTGCCAGGGCAACCCTGGGCATGGCAGGCGGCTATAAGGGGGCCTGGACCCGCCCACTTCCGCTTTGGGGGCCAGCAACAGTTGCCAGGGCAACCCTGGGCATGGCAGGGGGCTCAAGGGGGCCTGGACCCGCCCACTTCCGTTTTGGGGGCCAGCAACAGTTGCCAGGGCAACCCTGGGCATGGCAGGGGGCTTTAAGGGGGCCTGGACCCGCCCACTTCCGCTTTGGGGGCCAGCAACAGTTGCCAGGGCAACCCTGGGCATGGCAGGGGGCTCAAGGGGGCCTGGACCCGCCACTTCCGCTTTGGGGGCCAGCAACAGTTGCCAGGGCAACCCTGGACATGGCAGGGGGGCTTTAAGGGGGCCTGGTCCCGCCCACTTCCGCTTTGGGGGCCAGCAACAGTTGCCAGGGCAACCCTGGGCATGGCAGGGGGCTTTAAGGGGGCCTGGACCCGCCCACTTCCGCTTTGGGGGCCAGCAACAGTTGCCAGGGCAATTCTGGGCATGGCAGGGGGGTTTAAGGGGGCCTGGACCCGCCCACTTCCGCTTTGGGGGCCAGCAACAGTTGCCAGGGCAACCCTGGGCATGGCAGGGGGCTCAAGGGGGCCTGGACCCGCCCACTTCCGCTTTGGGGGCCAGCAACAGTTGCCAGGGCAACCCTGGGCATGGCAGGGGGCTCAAGGGGGCCTGGACCCGCCCACTTCCGCTTTGGGGGGCAGCAACAGTTGCCAGGGCAACCCTGGGCATGGCAGGGGGCTTTAAGGGGGCCTGGTCCCGCCAACTTCCGCTTTGGGGGCCAGCAACAGTTGCCAGGGCAACCCTGGGCATGGCAGGGGGCTTTAAGGGGGCCTGGACCCGCCCACTTCCGCTTTGGGGGCCAGCAACAGTTGCCAGTGCAACCCTGGGCATGGCAGGGGGCTTTAAGGGGGCCTGGACCCGCCCACTTCCGCTTTGTGGGCCAGCAACAGTTGCCAGGGCAACCCTGGGCATGGCAGGGGGCTCAAGGGGGCCTGGACCCGCCCACTTCCGCTTTGGGGGCCAGCAACAGTTGCCAGGGCAACCCTGGGCATGGCAGGGGGCTTTAAGGGGGCCTGGACCCGCCCACTTCCGCTTTGGGGGCCAGCAACAGTTGCCAGGGCAACCCTGGGCATGGCAGGGGGCTTTAAGGGGGCCTGGACCCGCCCACTTCCGCTTTGGGGGCCAGCAACAGTTGCCAGGGCAACCCTGGGCATGGCAGGGGGCTCAAGGGGGCCTGGACCCGCCCACTTCCGCTTTGTGGGCCAGCAACAGTTGCCAGGGCAACCCTGGGCATGGCAGGGGGCTCAAGGGGGCCTGGACCCGCCCACTTCCGCTTTGGGGGCCAGCAACAGTTGCCAGGGCAACCCTGGGCATGGCAGGGGGCTTTAAGGGGGCCTAGACCCGCCCACTTCCGCTTTGGGGGCCAGCAACAGTTGCCAGGGCAACCCTGGGCATGGCAGGGGGCTTTAAGGGGGCCTGGACCCGCCCACTTCCGCTTTGGGGGCCAGCAACAGTTGCCAGGGCAACCCTGGGCATGGCAGGGGGCTCAAGGGGGCCTGGACCCGCCCACTTCCGCTTTGGGGGCCAGCAACAGTTGCCAGGGCAACCCTGGGCATGGCAGGGGGCTCAAGGGGGCCTGGACCCGCCCACTTCCGCTTTGGGGGGCAGCAACAGTTGCCAGGGCAACCCTGGGCATGGCAGGTGGCTTTAAGGGGGCCTGGACCCGCCCACTTCCGCTTTGGGGGCCAGCAACAGTTGCCAGGGCAACCCTGGGCATGGCAGGGGGCTTTAAGGGGGCCTGGACCCGCCCACTTCCGCTTTGGGGGCCAGCAACAGTTGCCAGGGCAACCCTGGGCATGGCAGGGGGCTTTAAGGGGGCCTGGACCCGCCCACTTCCGCATTGGGGGCCAGCAACAGTTGCCAGGGCAACCCTGGGCATGGCAGGGTGCTCAAGGGGGCCTGGACCCGCCCACTTCCGCTTTGGGGGCCAGCAACAGTTGCCAGGGCAACCCTGGGCATGGCAGGGGGCTTTAAGGGGGCCTGGACCCGCCCACTTCCGCTTTGGGGGCCAGCAACAGTTGCCAGGGCAACCCTGGGCATGGCAGGGGGCTTTAAGGGGGCCTGGACCCGCCCACTTCCGCTTTGGGAGCCAGCAACAGTTGCCAGGGCAACCCTGGGCATGGCAGGGGGCTCAAGGGGGCCTGGACCCGCTTACTTCCGCTTTGGTGGCCAGCAACAGTTGCCAGGGCAACCCTGGGCATGGCAGGGGGCTTTAAGGGGGCCTGGACCCGCCCACTTCCGCTTTGGGGGCCAGCAACAGTTGCCAGGGCAACCCTGGGCATGGCAGGTGGCTTTAAGGGGCCTGGACCCGCCCACTTCCGCTTTGGGGGCCAGCAACAGTTGCCAGGGCAACCCTGGGCATGGCAGGGGGCTTTAAGGGGGCCTGGACCCGCCCACTTCCGCTTTGGGGGCCAGCAACAGTTGCCAGGGCAACCCTGGGCATGGCAGGGTGCTCAAGGGGGCCTGGACCCGCCCACTTCCGCTTTGGGGGCCAGCAACAGTTGCCAGGGCAACACTGGGCATGGCAGGGGGCTCAAGGGGGCCTGGACCCGCCCACTTCCGCTTTGGGCGGCAGCAACAGTTGCCAGGGCAACCCTGGGCATGACAGGGGGCTTTAAGGGGGCCTGGACCCGCCCACTTCCGCTTTGGGGGCCAGCAACAGTTGCCAGGGCAACCCTGGGCATGGCAGGGGGCTTTAAGGGGGCCTGGACCCGCCCACTTCCGCTTTGGGGGCCAGCAACAGTTGCCAGGGCAACCCTGGGCATGGCAGGGTGCTCAAGGGGGCCTGGACCCGCCCACTTCCGCTTTGAAGGCCAGCAACAGTTGCCAGGGCAACCCTGGGCATGGCAGGGGGCTCAAGGGGGCCTGGACCCGCCCACTTCCGCTTTGGGGGACAGCAATGCCAGGGCAACCCTGGGCATGGCAGGGGGCTTTAAGGGGGCCTGGACCTGCCCACTTCCGCTTTGGGGGCCAGAAACAGTTGCCAGGGCAACCCTGGGCATGGCAGGTAGCTTTAAGGGGGCCTGGACCCGCCCACTTCCGCATTGGGGGCCAGCAACAGTTGCCAGGGCAACCCTGGGCATGGCAGGGGGCTCAAGGTGGCCTGGACCCGCCCACTTCCGCTTTGGGGGCCAGCAACAGTTGCCAGGGCAACCCTGGGCATGGCAGGGGGCTTTAAGGGGGCCTGGACCCGCCCACTTCCGCTTTGGGGGCCAGCAACAGTTGCCAGGGCAACCCTGGGCATGGCAGGGGGCTTTAAGGGGGCCTGGACCCGCCCACTTCCGCTTTGGGGGCCAGCAACAGTTGCCAGGGCAACCCTGGGCATGGCAGGGTGCTCAAGGGGGCCTGGACCCGCCCACTTCCGCTTTGGGGGCCAGCAACAGTTGCCAGGGCAACCCTGGGCATGGCAGGGGGCTTTAAGGGGGCCTGGACCCGCCCACTTCCGCTTTGGGGGCCAGCAACAGTTGCCAGGGCAACCCTGGGCATGGCAGGGGGCTCAAGGGGGCCTGGACCCGCCCACTTCCGCTTTGGGGGACAGCAATGCCAGGGCAACCCTGGGCATGGCAGGGGGCTTTAAGGGGGCCTGGACCTGCCCACTTCTGCTTTGGGGGCCAGAAACAGTTGCCAGGGCAACCCTGGGCATGGCAGGGGGCTTTAAGGGGGCCTGGACCCGCCCACTTCCGCATTGGGGGCCAGCAACAGTTGCCAGGGCAACCCTGGGCATGGCAGGGGGCTCAAGGTGGCCTGGACCCGCCCACTTCCGCTTTGGGGGCCAGCAACAGTTGCCAGGGCAACCCTGGGCATGGCAGGGGGCTTTAAGGGGGCCTGGACCCGCCCACTTCCACTTTGGGGGCCAGCAACAGTTGCCAGGGCAACCCTGGGCATGGCAGGGTGCTTAAGGGGGCCTGGACCCGCCCACTTCCGCTTTAGGGGCCAGCAACAGTTGCCAGTGCAACCCTGGGCATGGCAGGGGGCTCAAGGGGGCCTGGACCCGCCCACTTCCGCTTTGGGGGGCAGAAACAGTTGCCAGGGCAACCCTGGGCATGGCAGGGGGCTTTAAGGGGGCCTTGACCCGCCCACTTCCGCTTTGGGGGCCAGCAACAGTTGCCAGGGCAACCCTGGGCATGGCAGCGGGCTTTAAGGGGGCCTGGACCCGCCCACTTCCGCTTTGGTGGCCAGCAACAGTTGCCAGGGCAACCCTGGGCATGGCAGGGGGCTTTAAGGGGCCTGGACCCGCTCACTTCCGCTTTTGGGGCCAGCAACAGTTGCCAGGGCAACCCTGGGCATGGCAGGGTGCTCAAGGGGGCCTGGACCCGCCCACTTCCGCTTTGGGAGCCAGCAACAGTTGCCAGGGCAACCCTGGGCATGGCAGGGGGCTTTAAGGGGACCTGGACCCGCCCACTTCCGCTTTGGGGGCCAGCAACAGTTGCCAGGGCAACCCTGGGCATGGCAGGGTGCTCAAGGGGGCCTGGACCCGCCCACTTCCGCTTTAGGGGCCAGCAACAGTTGCCAGTGCAACCCTGGGCATGGCAGGGGGCTCAAGGGGGCCTGGACCCGCCCACTTCCGCTTTGGGGGGCAGAAACAGTTGCCAGGGCAACCCTGGGCATGGCAGGGGGCTTTCAGGGGGCCTTGACCCGCCCACTTCCGCTTTGGGGGCCAGCAACAGTTGCCAGGGCAACCCTGGGCATGGCAGGGGGCTTTAAGGGGGCCTGGACCCGCCCACTTCCGCTTTGGGGGCCAGCAACAGTTGCCAGGGCAACCCTGGGCATGGCAGGTGGCTTTAAGGGGGCCTGGACCCGCCCACTTCCGCTTTGGGGGCCAGCAACAGTTGCCAGGGCAACCCTGGGCATGGCAGGGGGCTTTAAGGGGGCCTGGACCCGCCCACTTCCGCTTTGGGGGCCAGCAACAGTTGCCAGGGCAACCCTGGGCATGGCAGGGGGCTTTAAGGGGGCCTGGACCCGCCCACTTCCGCTTTGGGGGACAGCAACAGTTGCCAGGGCAACCATGGGCATGGCAGGGTGCTCAAGGGGGCCTGGACCCGCCCACTTCCGCTTTGGGGGCCAGCAACAGTTGCCAGGGCAACCCTGGGCATGGCAGGGGGCTCAAGGGGGCCTGGACCCGCCCACTTCCGCTTTGGGGGGCAGCAACAGTTGCCAGGGCAACCCTGGGCATGGCAGGGGCTTTAAGGGGACCTGGACCCGCCCACTTCCGCTTTGGGGGCCAGCAACAGTTGCCAGGGCAACCCTGGGCATGGCAGGGTGCTCAAGGGGGCCTGGACCCGCCCACTTCCGCTTTGGGGGCCAGCAACAGTTGCCAGGGCAACCCTGGGCATGGCAGGGGGCTTTAAGGGGGCCTGGACCCGCCCACTTCCGCTTTGGGGGCCAGCAACAGTTGCCAGGGCAACCCTGGGCATGGCAGGGGGCTCAAGCGGGCCTGGACCCGCCCACTTCCGCTTTGGGGGCCAGCAACAGTTGCCAGGGCAACCCTGGGCATGGCAGGGTGCTCAAGGGGGCCTGGACCCGCCCACTTCCGCTTTGGGGGCCAGCAACAGTTGCCAGGGCAACCCTGGGCATGGCAGGGGGCTTTAAGGGGGCCTGGACCCGCCCACTTCCGCTTTGGGGGCCAGCAACAGTTGCCAGGGCAACCCTGGGCATGGCAGGGGGCTTTAAGGGGGCCTGGACCCGCCCACTTCCGCATTGGGGGCCAGCAACAGTTGCCAGGGCAACCCTGGGCATGGCAGGGTGCTCAAGGGGGCCTGGACCCGCCCACTTCCGCTTTGGGGGCCAGCAACAGTTGCCAGGGAAACTCTGGGCATGGCAGGGTGCTTTAAGGGGGCCTGGACCCACCCACTTCCGCTTTGGGGGCCAGCAACAGTTGCCAGGGCAACCCTGGGCATGGCAGGGGGCTTTAAGGGGGCCTGGACCCGCCCACTTCCGCTTTGGGAGCCAGCAACAGTTGCCAGGGCAACCCTGGGCATGGCAGGGGGCTCAAGGGGGCCTGGACCCGCTTACTTCCGCTTTGGTGGCCAGCAACAGTTGCCAGGGCAACCCTGGGCATGGCAGGGGGCTTTAAGGGGGCCTGGACCCGCCCACTTCCGCTTTGGGGGCCAGCAACAGTTGCCAGGGCAACCCTGGGCATGGCAGGTGGCTTTAAGGGGGCCTGGACCCGCCCACTTCCGCTTTGGGGGCCAGCAACAGTTGCCAGGGCAACACTGGGCATGGCAGGGGGCTCAAGGGGGCCTGGACCCGCCCACTTCCGCTTTGGGGGCCAGCAACAGTTGCCAGGGCAACCCTGGGCATGGCAGGGGGCTCAAGGGGGCCTGGACCCGCCCACTTCCGCTTTGGGGGGCAGCAACAGTTGCCAGGGCAACCCTGGGCATGGCAGGGGGCTTTAAGGGGACCTGGACCCGCCCACTTCCGCTTTGGGGGCCAGCAACAGTTGCCAGGGCAACCCTGGGCATGGCAGGGTGCTCAAGGGGGCCTGGACCCGCCCACTTCCGCTTTGGGGGCCAGCAACAGTTGCCAGGGCAACCCTGGGCATGGCAGGGGGCTTTAAGGGGGCCTGGACCCGCCCACTTCCGCTTTGGGGGCCAGCAACAGTTGCCAGGGCAACCCTGGGCATGGCAGGGGGCTCAAGCGGGCCTGGACCCGCCCACTTCCGCTTTGGGGGCCAGCAACAGTTGCCAGGGCAACCCTGGGCATGGCAGGGTGCTCAAGGGGGCCTGGACCCGCCCACTTCCGCTTTGGGGGCCAGCAACAGTTGCCAGGGCAACCCTGGGCATGGCAGGGGGCTTTAAGGGGGCCTGGACCCGCCCACTTCCGCTTTGGGGGCCAGCAACAGTTGCCAGGGCAACCCTGGGCATGGCAGGGGGCTTTAAGGGGGCCTGGACCCGCCCACTTCCGCTTTGGGGGCCAGCAACAGTTGCCAGGGCAACCCTGGGCATGGCAGGGGGCTTTAAGGGGGCCTGGACCCGCCCACTTCCGCATTGGGGGCCAGCAACAGTTGCCAGGGCAACCCTGGGCATGGCAGGGTGCTCAAGGGGGCCTGGACCCGCCCACTTCCGCTTTGGGGGCCAGCAACAGTTGCCAGGGCAACCCTGGGCATGGCAGGGGGCTTTAAGGGGGCCTGGACCCGCCCACTTCCGCTTTGGGGGCCAGCAACAGTTGCCAGGGCAACCCTGGGCATGGCAGGGGGCTTTAAGGGGGCCTGGACCCGCCCACTTCCGCTTTGGGGGCCAGCAACAGTTGCCAGGGCAACCCTGGGCATGGCAGGGTGCTCAAGGGGGCCTGGACCCGCCCACTTCCGCTTTGGGGGCCAGCAACAGTTGCCAGGGCAACCCTGGGCATGGCAGGGGGCTTTTAGGGGGCCTGGACCCGCCCACTTCCGCTTTGGGGGCCAGCAACAGTTGCCAGGGCAACCCTGGGCATGGCAGGGTGCTCAAGGGGGCCTGGACCCGCCCACTTCCGCTTTGGGGGCCAGCAACAGTTGCCAGGGCAACACTGGGCATGGCAGGGGGCTCAAGGGGGCCTGGACCCGCCCACTTCCGCTTTGGGGGCAGCAACAGTTGCCAGGGCAACCCTGGGCATGACAGGGGGCTTTAAGGGGGCCTGGACCCGCCCACTTCCGCTTTGGGGGCCAGCAACAGTTGCCAGGGCAACCCTGGGCATGGCAGGGGGCTTTAAGGGGGCCTGGACCCGCCCACTTCCGCTTTGGGGGACAGCAACAGTTGCCAGGGCAACCCTGGGCATGGCAGGGTGCTCAAGGGGGCCTGGACCCGCCCACTTCCGCTTTGGGGGCCAGCAACAGTTGCCAGGGCAACCCTGGGCATGGCAGGGGGCTCAAGGGGGCCTGGACCTTCCCACTTCCGCTTTGGGGGGCAGCAACAGTTGCCAGGGCAACCCTGGGCATGGCAGGGGGCTTTAAGGGGACCTGGACCCGCCCACTTCCGCTTTGGGGGCCAGCAACAGTTGCCAGGGCAACCCTGGGCATGGCAGGGTGCTCAAGGGGGCCTGGACCCGCCCACTTCCGCTTTGGGGGCCAGCAACAGTTGCCAGGGCAACCCTGGGCATGGCAGGGGGCTTTAAGGGGGCCTGGACCCGCCCACTTCCGCTTTGGGGGCCAGCAACAGTTACCAGGGCAACCCTGGGCATGGCAGGGGGCTCAAGCGGGCCTGGACCCGCCCACTTCCGCTTTGGGGGCCAGCAACAGTTGCCAGGGCAACCCTGGGCATGGCAGGGTGCTCAAGGGGGCCTGGACCCGCCCACTTCCGCTTTGGGGGCCAGCAACAGTTGCCAGGGCAACCCTGGGCATGGCAGGGGGCTTTAAGGGGGCCTGGACCCGCCCACTTCCGCTTTGGGGGCCAGCAACAGTTGCCAGGGCAACCCTGGGCATGGCAGGGGGCTTTAAGGGGGCCTGGACCCGCCCACTTCCGCATTGGGGGCCAGCAACAGTTGCCAGGGCAACCCTGGGCATGGCAGGGTGCTCAAGGGGGCCTGGACCCGCCCACTTCCGCTTTGGGGGCCAGCAACAGTTGCCAGGGAAACTCTGGGCATGGCAGGGTGCTTTAAGGGGGCCTGGACCCACCCACTTCCGCTTTGGGGGCCAGCAACAGTTGCCAGGGCAACCCTGGGCATGGCAGGGGGCTTTAAGGGGGCCTGGACCCGCCCACTTCCGCTTTGGGAGCCAGCAACAGTTGCCAGGGCAACCCTGGGCATGGCAGGGGGCTCAAGGGGGCCTGGACCCGCTTACTTCCGCTTTGGTGGCCAGCAACAGTTGCCAGGGCAACCCTGGGCATGGCAGGGGGCTTTAAGGGGGCCTGGACCCGCCCACTTCCGCTTTGGGGGCCAGCAACAGTTGCCAGGGCAACCCTGGGCATGGCAGGTGGCTTTAAGGGGGCCTGGACCCGCCCACTTCCGCTTTGGGGGCCAGCAACAGTTGCCAGGGCAACCCTGGGCATGGCAGGGGGCTTTAAGGGGGCCTGGACCCGCCCACTTCCGCTTTGGGGGCCAGCAACAGTTGCCAGGGCAACCCTGGGCATGGCAGGGTGCTCAAGGGGGCCTGGACCCGCCCACTTCCGCTTTGGGGGCCAGCAACAGTTGCCAGGGCAACACTGGGCATGGCAGGGGGCTCAAGGGGGCCTGGACCCGCCCACTTCCGCTTTGGGCGGCAGCAACAGTTGCCAGGGCAACCCTGGGCATGACAGGGGGCTTTAAGGGGGCCTGGACCCGCCCACTTCCGCTTTGGGGGCCAGCAACAGTTGCCAGGGCAACCCTGGGCATGGCAGGGGGCTTTAAGGGGGCCTGGACCCGCCCACTTCCGCTTTGGGGGACAGCAACAGTTGCCAGGGCAACCCTGGGCATGGCAGGGTGCTCAAGGGGGCCTGGACCCGCCCACTTCCGCTTTGGGGGCCAGCAACAGTTGCCAGGGCAACCCTGGGCATGGCAGGGGGCTCAAGGGGGCCTGGACCCGCCCACTTCCGCTTTGGGGGGCAGCAACAGTTGCCAGGGCAACCCTGGGCATGGCAGGGGGCTTTAAGGGGACCTGGACCCGCCCACTTCCGCTTTGGGGGCCAGCAACAGTTGCCAGGGCAACCCTGGGCATGGCAGGGTGCTCAAGGGGGCCTGGACCCGCCCACTTCCGCTTTGGGGGCCAGCAACAGTTGCCAGGGCAACCCTGGGCATGGCAGGGGGCTTTAAGGGGGCCTGGACCCGCCCACTTCCGCTTTGGGGGCCAGCAACAGTTGCCAGGGCAACCCTGGGCATGGCAGGGGGCTCAAGCGGGCCTGGACCCGCCCACTTCCGCTTTGGGGGCCAGCAACAGTTGCCAGGGCAACCCTGGGCATGGCAGGGTGCTCAAGGGGGCCTGGACCCGCCCACTTCCGCTTTGGGGGCCAGCAACAGTTGCCAGGGCAACCCTGGGCATGGCAGGGGGCTTTAAGGGGGCCTGGACCCGCCCACTTCCGCTTTGGGGGCCAGCAACAGTTGCCAGGGCAACCCTGGGCATGGCAGGGGGCTTTAAGGGGGCCTGGACCCGCCCACTTCCGCTTTGGGGGCCAGCAACAGTTGCCAGGGCAACCCTGGGCATGGCAGGGGGCTTTAAGGGGGCCTGGACCCGCCCACTTCCGCATTGGGGGCCAGCAACAGTTGCCAGGGCAACCCTGGGCATGGCAGGGTGCTCAAGGGGGCCTGGACCCGCCCACTTCCGCTTTGGGGGCCAGCAACAGTTGCCAGGGCAACCCTGGGCATGGCAGGGGGCTTTAAGGGGGCCTGGACCCGCCCACTTCCACTTTGGGGGCCAGCAACAGTTGCCAGGGCAACCCTGGGCATGGCAGGGTGCTTAAGGGGGCCTGGACCCGCCCACTTCCGCTTTAGGGGCCAGCAACAGTTGCCAGTGCAACCCTGGGCATGGCAGGGGGCTCAAGGGGGCCTGGACCCGCCCACTTCCGCTTTGGGGGGCAGAAACAGTTGCCAGGGCAACCCTGGGCATGGCAGGGGGCTTTAAGGGGGCCTTGACCCGCCCACTTCCGCTTTGGGGGCCAGCAACAGTTGCCAGGGCAACCCTGGGCATGGCAGCGGGCTTTAAGGGGGCCTGGACCCGCCCACTTCCGCTTTGGTGGCCAGCAACAGTTGCCAGGGCAACCCTGGGCATGGCAGGGGGCTTTAAGGGGGCCTGGACCCGCTCACTTCCGCTTTTGGGGCCAGCAACAGTTGCCAGGGCAACCCTGGGCATGGCAGGGTGCTCAAGGGGGCCTGGACCCGCCCACTTCCGCTTTGGGAGCCAGCAACAGTTGCCAGGGCAACCCTGGGCATGGCAGGGGGCTTTAAGGGGACCTGGACCCGCCCACTTCCGCTTTGGGGGCCAGCAACAGTTGCCAGGGCAACCCTGGGCATGGCAGGGTGCTCAAGGGGGCCTGGACCCGCCCACTTCCGCTTTAGGGGCCAGCAACAGTTGCCAGTGCAACCCTGGGCATGGCAGGGGGCTCAAGGGGGCCTGGACCCGCCCACTTCCGCTTTGGGGGGCAGAAACAGTTGCCAGGGCAACCCTGGGCATGGCAGGGGGCTTTCAGGGGGCCTTGACCCGCCCACTTCCGCTTTGGGGGCCAGCAACAGTTGCCAGGGCAACCCTGGGCATGGCAGGGGGCTTTAAGGGGGCCTGGACCCGCCCACTTCCGCTTTGGGGGCCAGCAACAGTTGCCAGGGCAACCCTGGGCATGGCAGGTGGCTTTAAGGGGGCCTGGACCCGCCCACTTCCGCTTTGGGGGCCAGCAACAGTTGCCAGGGCAACCCTGGGCATGGCAGGGGGCTTTAAGGGGGCCTGGACCCGCCCACTTCCGCTTTGGGGGCCAGCAACAGTTGCCAGGGCAACCCTGGGCATGGCAGGGGGCTTTAAGGGGGCCTGGACCCGCCCACTTCCGCTTTGGGGGACAGCAACAGTTGCCAGGGCAACCCTGGGCATGGCAGGGTGCTCAAGGGGGCCTGGACCCGCCCACTTCCGCTTTGGGGGCCAGCAACAGTTGCCAGGGCAACCCTGGGCATGGCAGGGGGCTCAAGGGGGCCTGGACCCGCCCACTTCCGCTTTGGGGGGCAGCAACAGTTGCCAGGGCAACCCTGGGCATGGCAGGGGGCTTTAAGGGGACCTGGACCCGCCCACTTCCGCTTTGGGGGCCAGCAACAGTTGCCAGGGCAACCCTGGGCATGGCAGGGTGCTCAAGGGGGCCTGGACCCGCCCACTTCCGCTTTGGGGGCCAGCAACAGTTGCCAGGGCAACCCTGGGCATGGCAGGGGGCTTTAAGGGGGCCTGGACCCGCCCACTTCCGCTTTGGGGGCCAGCAACAGTTGCCAGGGCAACCCTGGGCATGGCAGGGGGCTCAAGCGGGCCTGGACCCGCCCACTTCCGCTTTGGGGGCCAGCAACAGTTGCCAGGGCAACCCTGGGCATGGCAGGGTGCTCAAGGGGGCCTGGACCCGCCCACTTCCGCTTTGGGGGCCAGCAACAGTTGCCAGGGCAACCCTGGGCATGGCAGGGGGCTTTAAGGGGGCCTGGACCCGCCCACTTCCGCTTTGGGGGCCAGCAACAGTTGCCAGGGCAACCCTGGGCATGGCAGGGGGCTTTAAGGGGGCCTGGACCCGCCCACTTCCGCATTGGGGGCCAGCAACAGTTGCCAGGGCAACCCTGGGCATGGCAGGGTGCTCAAGGGGGCCTGGACCCGCCCACTTCCGCTTTGGGGGCCAGCAACAGTTGCCAGGGAAACTCTGGGCATGGCAGGGTGCTTTAAGGGGGCCTGGACCCACCCACTTCCGCTTTGGGGGCCAGCAACAGTTGCCAGGGCAACCCTGGGCATGGCAGGGGGCTTTAAGGGGGCCTGGACCCGCCCACTTCCGCTTTGGGAGCCAGCAACAGTTGCCAGGGCAACCCTGGGCATGGCAGGGGGCTCAAGGGGGCCTGGACCCGCTTACTTCCGCTTTGGTGGCCAGCAACAGTTGCCAGGGCAACCCTGGGCATGGCAGGGGGCTTTAAGGGGGCCTGGACCCGCCCACTTCCGCTTTGGGGGCCAGCAACAGTTGCCAGGGCAACCCTGGGCATGGCAGGTGGCTTTAAGGGGGCCTGGACCCGCCCACTTCCGCTTTGGGGGCCAGCAACAGTTGCCAGGGCAACACTGGGCATGGCAGGGGGCTCAAGGGGGCCTGGACCCGCCCACTTCCGCTTTGGGCGGCAGCAACAGTTGCCAGGGCAACCCTGGGCATGACAGGGGGCTTTAAGGGGGCCTGGACCCGCCCACTTCCGCTTTGGGGGCCAGCAACAGTTGCCAGGGCAACCCTGGGCATGGCAGGGGGCTTTAAGGGGGCCTGGACCCGCCCACTTCCGCTTTGGGGGGCAGCAACAGTTGCCAGGGCAACCCTGGGCATGGCAGGGGGCTTTAAGGGGACCTGGACCCGCCCACTTCCGCTTTGGGGGCCAGCAACAGTTGCCAGGGCAACCCTGGGCATGGCAGGGTGCTCAAGGGGGCCTGGACCCGCCCACTTCCGCTTTGGGGGCCAGCAACAGTTGCCAGGGCAACCCTGGGCATGG
>NW_028142479.1:0-60835 GCF_055691185.1 Crinia signifera | reverse complement strand
TAGCTTCCCTTCCTCCGCTCCTCCTCTCCTCTGCTCCTCCTTTCCTCTGCTTCCCCTCCTTTCTTCTGCTTCCAATCCTCTTCACCCCTCCCCTGCTTTTCCTTCTCCTTGTCTCCGCTCCTCTTCTCCTCAGCTACCACATCTCTTTCCCTCCTCCACTACCCTTCCTCCTCCTCTCCTTTGCTTCCCTCCTGCTCACCTCATCTCCTCCGCACCCCCTCCCCTTCTCTCACTTCTCCGCTTCCCCTCTCTTCCGCTCCCCCTCCCCTCTTCTCCTGCACTTCCCCTCCTCCTCACCCCTCTCCTCTTCTCCTGCTCCCCCTCCTCTTACTCCTCTCCCTCCTCCTCTCTTTTGCCCCTCCTCCTCTTCTCTGCTCCCCTTCTCTCTCTCCTCCCCACCACTTTTCGTCGGAGGAGGAGGAGCATTTCAATCGCTGCTGATCATGTACCATGCAGCACCAATGACAAGAGGTACACAGTGCCTTCTGTGCTACTTCTCTACATGTCCGCTTCTCTCCTCCTCCACTCCTTTGCTCCTTCTCGGATCCCCCTCTTCCACTCCTTTGCTCCTTCTTCTCTGATCCCTCTCCTCCTTCCCCTCCTCCTCTCCCCAGCTCTCCCTTTCCCCTCTTTTGCTCTCCTCACCAATTTCCCCACACTTTTCTCTCTCTGACTGCCAGTGAACCTGTGCTGGGGTACAGGAAGAGAAGACCCAGCGCCGGGGAGATGGAGCAGGAAGAGATGACTAGCACAGAAGAAGAGAAAGTGCAGCAGACCCAGTCTGCCCAGGAGCAGGGGCAGCAAAATCATCGCTACCATCGCTGCTGATTGTCACAGGAGGTACCCAGCACCAGCTTGCACTGCGCTCCCTTCTCTGCACCTCCTCCATGCCTCCTCCTCTCCCCCTCTTCTTGTCTGCTCCTGCTCTCTGTTCTCCCCTCCTCCCTCAGCTCCCCAACCACCTCCTCCGCTCCCCCCTCCTCCTTTCCTGTTTCCCCCTCCTTTCTTTTGCTTCCAATACTCCTCACCCCCTCCCCTACTTTCCTTTCTTTTTTCCTCTCACTCCTCAGCTCCCCTTCCTCTTCTGCTTCCCCTCCTCCTCTCGCTTCCCTCCTGCTCACCTCCTATACTCCGCACCCCCTCCCCTTCTCTGCTCCTCCACTCCCCCCTCCTCTCCTTCACTTCCCCTCCTCCACACCCCCTCTCCTTTTCTCTTTCTCTCTCTCCACCCTCTCTCTCTCTCCACCCTCTCTCTCTCCACCCTCTCTCTCTCTCCACCCTCTCTCTCTCTCTCTCCCTCTCTCTCTCCCACCCTCTCTCTCTCCACCCTCTCTCTCTCTCCTCTCTCTCTCTCCACCCTCTCTCTCCACTCTCTCTCTCGCCTCACCCTCTCTCTCTCTCTCTCTCGCCTCACCCTCTCTCTCGCCTCACCCCCTCTCTCTCTCTCTCTCTCTCTCTCTCTCTCTCTCTCGCCTCACCCTCTCTCTCTCTCTCGCCTCACCCTCTCTCTCTCTCTCGCCTCACCCTCTCTCTCTCTCGCCTCACCCTCTCTCTCTCTCTCTCTCGCCTCACCCTCTCTCTCTCTCTCGCCTCACCCTCTCTCTCTCTCGCCTCACCCTCTCTCTCTCTCTCTCGACTCACCCTCTCTCTCTCTCTCTCGCCTCAGAAGGCACCTTTTGAACCATTAAGGTCGGCGGACCTTAAGTTTCTCACATGGAAGCTGGTATTCTTGTTGGCAGTGGCATCAGCGAAGAGGGTGTCAGAGTTAGGAGCATTGTCATGCAAGTCTCCTTTCTTGATATTTCATGAGGATAGGGCAGTTCTTCGGACGGTACCTCAGTTTTTACCAAAAGTAGTCTCTGCTTTCCATCTAAACCAGGAGATAGTTCTACCTGTGTTTCAACCCCCAGAGGGTTCTAGAAAAAGGGACAAATTGAGGAATTTGGATGTTGTGCGTGCATTACGCATTTATGGTGGACAGAGTTAAGAGTGTCAGAAAGACTGACACCTTGTTAGTGTTGTATGACATACACAAGATTGGTTGGCCGGCATCTAAGCAGACCATTGCTAGGTGGTTGCGCTCTGTGATAGCTTTTGCATACACTAAAGTTGGAAGGCCTGTTCCGGCAAGGATAAATGCGCATACCACCAGGTCAGTTGCCACCTCTTGGGCGGTTCGACATGGGGCAACAGCTGAGCAGGTTTGCAGGGCTGCCACTTGGTCATCTGTTCATACCTTTGCCAAATTCTATAGGTTCCATGAGTTCGCGTCGGAGGACGCATCATTCGGGCGAGCAGTGATGAGAGCTGCAGACCTGAGCGTACCCACACAAAGGACCGGCTCTGGAACGTATATAGTTTGGACATTTTCCGAGCAACAATCTGGTTGGAACAAATATTTTAACGACATTTTGGGTGTCACGAACGGTGAAACGGTGTCAAGGCATGCATTATATGTAATAGTAGAGTGCAAGACTAATAAAAAGACTAATAAAGAGATTACATCTCCATATGTGCCAAAGTGGTTTGTGCAAAAGGCTAGTGAACAGCTAACGAACCCAATACACCAATCATGTCCAAACTATGGCCCGCCAGCTGTTGTGAAACTGCAAGTCCCATCATGCCTTGCCACAGTTCTGCTATTAGGGAATACTAAAAACTATGGCAAGGCATGCTGGGATGTGTAGTTTCAAAACAGCTAAAGGGCGCTCAGTGACAAACGAGCTTTAAAATCAAAGTCAATTGTTTGGTGACCCGACTCCCAGGCTGCACGTCACCTGGATTTCTCCTCGCACCCTTCGCGCACAGTAGGGCAATAAGCTGCATCTAGTTTATTTAGGGCGCAAAAATGCAGCCAACAAGACCAGGGCAAGTGCTGCGAACAATTCTTTAGCTCCCACTACATTAGGCAAGAGCTACGGGTGCACAAAACAATTGAATCACCATTATATGTTGTTTAGCACCTTACATAAATTATATATATATATTTTTATTATTATTATTTTAATATGCAGTACAGTAAGACCAGCAACCCTTACCACCAGCATAGCTCTGCCCCAACACTCATGAAGCACCGCCTACATGTTTTGATTGGCCCACAATCCAATCAGTCAAAGAAAATGGATCACCATCAATAGGTAAAAACATTGATGGTCATCCATTGCACAATAGTGTGTATGCACTATTGTCATCAATTGCAAAGACGTCCATCCCTAAAGCTGTGCACACACAGTGCAAGTGAGCCTCTGTGCTAAGTTTGCAGTTAAGCACAGATGGCTCAGCATTGTGTGCTGAACAATCTGTCATCGCCAGTGTTCTCTGGTGTGAGAACACTGGCGATGACTAGATTTATAACTGGATGCAGTGTAAATCTAGTCAGGCAACAGCGACGCGCGGGACCGCGCAATCGTCATCACCAGAGGGTATACACGTGGAGTGATCCTTTTTTCATTTCTAAGCGATCTAGTCAGATCACTTAGAAATAAGCCTCATATTCCCCTGGGCGGGATGTATTAATGTAAATCGCCAGCCGCCGCGATGCTACCGCATATGTACTAACATATGCGGCTAGCATCGGGTTGTGGTGACGGAGACCCCCGCGATACCTGTAATGTGGTGTGCGGGGGTCTCCGTCACATCCTGGCGGCTGTCAGTGTCCCCCTGCCTCTCCTCCTCCTCCCTACAGCCGGATGTCCTCCCGGCTGTGACACCTGCTAAGGGAGGAGTAGATCGATGGAGGATGGGTCGCAAGGACGGCGGGCGGCGATAGAAGCCCATAGGCATCTATAGGGTATCGCCACCCAGAGGTTGAGAGACCCTGCCAGGCGGAGATGGGGCGGACGGATAATGGTACATAGGAAAATGCGGTAAAACCCCCGTTTTATCACATTTTCCCTTTAGTACATCCCGCCCCCTGTGTGTATGCCCCATTAGGATGGTAGATAATACAGTATACACTTTAGACTACAGTATAACTAATGTGACAATAATCCCTGTATAACCATCCAGCAAGCAATCCCGGCGGGTGACATGTACTTGGTGTCACCTGAACGCAGCATCTGCACTAATGGCTACGTGCAGTTTGCTAGCCAGTACGGTTTGGCTCACCTGTATCTCACCACATTGGCATGCCGGGCACATATTTACCATTACACTCACATGTGTTTATTATCATAGAACATAGCAAAGCGCGCATAGCTACTGCAGCAGAGAGAGAACATATGGTATACACACAGAGGCTTCCCATAGATTATAATCTGGTCTATATACACCTGTGTCACACTTTGGGAAAGCAGATAGATAATATACAGTGTATAATAATGCAGACAGCACTGGGGCTGAGATATTACAACCTGAGCCATAGAGTAGCGCTGCTGAGGATACACTGGTATGCCCATACACATAGATATCCCCAGGAGCACCATGCAGCAGCCCTGTGGGAGTCACATACATGACCAACATACAGACTGAGCTCCAGTCCTCACCCACAGGTTGCTCAATGCTCAGGGGGTGTTCTGCACATGTGCACTTACCAGCCGCTTCTTCTACGCAGGGGCATGGCGTCCCAGTCAGTGACTGCCTCCATCAGAACAGCCGGCAGAGTGCTCATGTAGGGGGAGCAGCAGTGATGACGATGCATTATGTGCCAGGTGTAGTTCCAGCAGCTGCCAATAGGTGGCGATGGTGCGGCACAGCGTGAATGACGTCACTGCATTGTAGCTACGAGATACACGAACAGTCCGTGTATGAGTGGCTGGTACAGTGGCGTGTACCGTTAGTTCAGCGTCTGGGACAGCCACTCAGGCTGAGCCACCACGGGTTTGAATCCTCCTCCAGTGTCTGCTGTTTCAGGGGCGTGGGGTGTAGCGCCTTCGGATCCGGGAGCAGCCTGAGTTTTTGACTCATCCACTGATACCACAATATTTTCTGCTCAAACTACATAATATTAATAATTAGCCACCATATATAACCAGGAGGAATAACTTTAAGTGGGGGCAGGACGGAGTCTGTGTACAGACCAATTGTTCTAAATATACAGTTTATTCATTGGCACAAAACAGCAAAATAGGTTAAAATTAAAAAAGTGCATTAAGAAAAAAGTGAATAGAAATTGGAGCTGTGTGTCCGTGTCGCTGTACACTTATACAGTGCCCGTGTCAGCAGATTTCCACATACACAATTTTCTTTAATAACTCATGTCGACCTATTCCTGTGTTGACCTTTTTCATGCAGCCTTTTGGATTGTGTCGACCGTTTTCAGCATCAATTTAAACCAGGTCGATGTTTTTCATATGTAGACCTTTTCACTGCCGACCAAAAGATCTAATTACTGTCGACTTAATGACCCTCACCCCTGGTCACAGCGTCTATAAACTGTTACAGATGGCGCCGGGCTCATCTTTCCAGGGGATGGCGATGGCGACGCCATTCGCCATTCCCTGCTCCGGCGCCATCTGTGTGTCGGAAGGGGACGCGCGCGCACGAGGTGTGCGCGCGTCCCCTTCCGACGGTGCTGCCGTCCTCGTCCGACGGGCGCCCGGTGCCCACACCGGGCGCCCGCACCCCCCCACAGCCGCTTCGGGTCCCCCCAGCCCCCCTCGAGCGGGAGGCGGACAGTATTGCGTCCGCCTCGCCCGCCGGCCGCCCGGATACTGAGACGCACGTGCGTGGGGGACGCACGCGCGTCTCAGTCAGATGGCGCGCCGTGCTGCTGGCGGATCGCCAGCGGCATGCTGCTGGCGATTCGCCAGCAAGCATAAGGCCTGCCCCATCTGTATGTAGGACAGGAGACAAGTTCCGAAAACTAAAATAGCATAAATTCCCAAACGTTGGGCAAAAGAAGCAGCCTCTGTGTTTTCCTTCACATGTAGTCATACAGGTAGAGTCGGACAACAGGAATAATAGGCGCTACATGATAATGTATTTATAGCATTCCTCCCAACTGTCCTGATTACAGTGGTATGGTCCCGCTATTTGGAGCCTGCCCTGATGTCCCTTGAGGGGAGGTGATCATGGCTGCTCTGCTTTGTGGAGCAGCCGGTGATTGCTGGATAGGTGCCGTGCGCAGCAAGGAGAGACGGGGCTGGGTACGCTGGCAAAGAGGATGGAAAACCCGGGGCCTCGATGCCCGGTCCCGCCCCCGTTGCACATAGCCCCGCCCCTTTCCAGGGCCAGCTGCATGCAGGTCCCACTGATCTATTGGTAAAAGTTGGAAGGCATGTTCGATGTTCTGTGTATACAATACATTCCTTTTTCTTTTTTAATAGTAGGATCGGCAGCAATTAGCTGTATGCTCTGGCCTTCGTCTGCGGATCTTCGCCTCCAGTGAAGTGTATGGCCTTTGTCAAACATACATAAAAAAAAATAAAAAAATGATACCCGATCTATTGTCTGCGGGCAGACGTGATTCTAGTCTGGCTCTAAACACAGATATTTCTCCATTCCCAGGAGAGAAATTGGCCTCACACCCCTTGCTGAAACAGGTAAGGATCATATGGTCGACCTAAAGATTGTCGACAGTCATTAGGTCAACATACTGCAAGGTCGACATGGGTCAAGGTCAACAGGTCATTTGGTCCAAAAAAGCATTAGGTCAAAATGGTCTAGCTCTGGGGTAGCCAACCCTAGTCCTCGAGAGCTACCAACAGTGCATGTTTTGCAGGTCTCCTCACAGAATCACAAGTGAGCTAATTAGCTCCATCTGTATCTTTTAAAATGTGCCAGTGATTAATGAGTGCAGCTGTGCAGCAGCTAGGTTGTCTGTAAAATGTGAACTGTTGGTAGCTCTCGAAGGCTAGGGTTGGCTACCACTGGTCTAGCTCAACATGGGGTTTTGTACTTTTTTTTTTACCCGAATGCCGACACAGTCAACATGGACACAGGATTAAGTGCACCGCATCCCCTCGCATGTCTGGCTGTGCTTGGCACTCTATGTTATTCTCCCACCGCACCCTAGTGCAGGCGTTCCCAACCACGGTCCTCAAGGCACACCAACAGTACAGGTTTTAATGATATCCAGGCTTGAGCACAGGTGACTTAATTAGTACCTGTGATTTGGATTAATCCATCTGTGCTGAAGCCTGGATATCACTAAAACCTGCACTGTTGGTGTGCCTTGAGGACCGTGGTTGGGAACGCCTGTCCTAGTGGATGGTAGGGCATGAAATTCCGCCTGTCGGCACATGTCGGCTCAAAAAACCCCCCAAAAATCCAGTGAAAAACCCAGTCGACCTAGACCATGTTGACCTAATGACCTGTCGACCTAGACCCATGTCGACTTTGCAGTATGTCGACCTGATGACTGTCGACCATCTGATATCGCTGATACAGGTTAATAGATAGAGGCTATCAATCCGAACGGCCTGTAATTGGTATAGCTATCTCACCCCTGCATTACTATATTAAGTATCAATTGGTAATGGGGGAGGCGCACCCAGGAATATGTATTAGACTTGGAAGCAAAGAAAGATAAAGTATTCCTACAAGGGGCAATCTAGGTTAGCATATATTAATGTTCTGATTAATGTTATAGGTACATTAATAAAGTGACCCAAGAAACAGAGAATTGGCTAAAACATGATGTTTATTGAATCATTTATTAAGGACAGCGAAATATTAAAAACATAAGTGAAAAGTGATAAATGTGAAATAAAGTGCATTAGAAAAAAAATTAAAATAAGTCTGTTACGTGTGTGTTATCGGTCATAGCATGTGTGTCTGTAATACTGTTATTAATCTCCACGCAAATATCAATTATTGCTCTAATTAGGCAGTCTTGTAAATTCATCAACAAAGGGACATGTGCACGTTTCAAGATGACGGGTGCAGCAAAATTGTTAGGAATAAAGGTGCGTACACACTGGGCAATATGATCGCTGGCAATATATTGCTAGCAATCATATCAGCAATCATATTGCCCAGTGTCCCGTTTTGTGAAAACGGGAGCGCGCACCCGGCGATTTATCACTGGTGCACACTCCAATCACTGGCAATATGGTCGCTCAGCAACCATATTCCCAGCTATTTCAGCCCCTATCGCCCCCGTGTGTACACAGCATAATCGCCCCCGGATGACGTCAGCGAACCGGGACCAGGGCGGTCTTTTCGTATGGGCTTAATGGGCACTTGCTCTGGGGCCCCAGGTGTATAAGGGCCATACTCTGATAGCTGAGGATCCCCTTTTTCCAGGGATACCAGCATTTTTAAAATCGGCCCTGGGGAAATGGAGATATCCAACTTCAAAGCAGCAGTCCACATCTGACCTGTTAATTGCACTTCCCAGTCAGAATTCTCAGGTTCTCTCTGACTTAAGGTGCCCATACACGTCTCGATGCGGGCGTGCATTTTGAGCTTAAATAGCACGCATCGCATTCATCCTTGTACGTGCGTTGTGCATACAATGCGATGAAAAGCAAGTACAAAAAGTATGTGCAGCACATACTTTTCTCTTTCAATGGTCCTGGTGACACAGCTTCACATTGGGATGTAGGAGGGTCCGCAGGAGCCAGGCACCTATCCTAAAGCTTTTGGAGGGTAGGCTCCTCTCCTACTGCATCCCAGACTCCTCAGTTCGTGTTAGGTGCCCACTGGAGTGGGTGCTATTCTAAAGGGCTGCCGGAGCAGCCGAAGGAGTAGAGTTAGTTAGGGTTTTTATTATTTTATTAACTTTTACACTAGCTAGGTAGGCACAGTGTGAGGATTCTCATTAGTGAATCCTCACACTGCTAGCACAGCAGGAGCTGACAGAAGCGCGTCCTGTCAGCTCACTGTGCACAGGGGAGACGCTGCCTGGCCTCCCTGTGCAGCGCTTACAGCTTCTTTTAAGAAGCTACGAAAACTCCACAGAATGATACTGAGCGCTGATTACCTATTCTACCGACTGTCCAGGATACACAACCAGTGTCCAACATACAAATTCTCAGTTGAAGTAAAAAAAATTGTGACATCTAGTGGTGCGAATAGGAACTGCAGGCAATCATCCCGATCATCCCTTTTTGTGATCATCCTTTTAGTACATCCGCAAATGGTGCCCTGCATACACAAATACATCCACTATAACCACAAACCCTAGCATACTACACATCCTATAACTAGCGAGTCTACCACATACCGACATCCTAAAAAAGAAACCTCTATTACCCATAACGCCCAGCATAAACACACAACAGCGCACATATACCTGTACCACAGCCGCACAGCATCTGCCATGAGCCTGACGTCTGCCTTGTGTCCCGTGTCCTCGGCTCCTGCAGCAGGAGGTGCTGGGTCGTCCTCTGCTCCGCCTGTTGTGCTGTTCTGGGTCGGCCTCTGCTTCCACCCCCGGCTCCTATCAGGCTGGGGATCCTCCTCTATCCTCTCCTCCGCTGGGCTGTCACCTGTCCTCTGAGCAGCTCCTGTCCTTGATGTTACATCGTGTTCTTAACTTACTTTCGGGCAGGCATCTCTACGGGCAGCTCCGCACCACTGAGGGGGCTTCTACAGGTCTCCAGCTAGGGGTCCTTTGCATGTCCTCCAGTCCTGGTTCCTCGAGAGCGGGTGTCCTTCGCGGTGCCTGCGCACCTTGGTCTCCACTTGCTGCGTCCTCTATCTTCTTCGGAGCAACTTCAGGAGAATCCTCCGGCTGGGTGTGCTCCCAGGTAATTTACCCCCTCAGCACCTTCTTCCTTGAGGTTCTAGTCTTCACCCTCTCGGCTCCTCCACAGGCAGGCACTATGTAGGACACCTCGGCAGCACACATCATTCTGTTCTCTCCGGGTTTGGGGCTCCTCCTGTGGTTGGCAGCTAGTGGGGGCAGCGCGGTTCCCTTCCCTCTGGCAGGTGGCAGCAGTAGGGGACTTGGAGGAGCCTGGCTCTCCTGGCGCCATTCCTGGTCTCACAGCTGCGCAGCCTCCGCTCCTTACAGGTCAGCAGCTCACAGCACTGCACAGGCCCTTGTCCTCTCCAGGGATCACCCTTCCCGGTGCCGGCTCTCTCTGTTGTGGGTTATGCATCGCTGCAGGACCGCCTCTGATCCCCCTGCCCTACCTCTCTATAGTCCCTCTCACTGGCTCACCCGCCATATCCTGTACTGGCTGTATCATATATTTTTATATTTCTTTATACTCAAAGGCTATATATCCCCCTTCCCACACAGATTTAAGTTGCGACTATTTGACACAGTGGCTGCCTTGATAAAGGTACCAGCGGGGACCGAAACGTCAGAAGATCTCTCTTGCAGAAAATAAACTTTGGATTACCTCCTGGTTGTACCTCCATTGAACTACAGACTGGTGAGTGCTGTTTATTCCCCCAGTGGGGGTTCTTTCTGGTATCTATCTATCTAAGGAATTATCCAAGCAGGCAGCGGCACTCCGTGGGCTTAACAATGTGTTTATTGGAGGTGACCGACGTTTCGGGGACTGGATACCCCTTTGTCAAGGTGTACAACGCGTGCGGGTGACACAGCAAACATTTAAATACATACTGCATGTGCATACTCACCATTCCCGTACGTGGAGCGTCCCGGTTGCGTCCAGTGCGGCTTCCGGTGCGGGCGGATGTCAGTGGGCGGAGCCTCACTGCATCATCACGCTCCCCTCTGTTGTAGATGGGTTGCTATGGTGACCCCACCGTATCGCCCACTTCTGTATGACAACCTCCGCTCCAGGATCCGGGTTTGGCTTCTGCCTATAACAACACATAAATGGCACATAAATAACCTACATTAAAACAGTAAAACAATGTTAAAAAATGGTGCAAGTTTGAAGTGTAAATTTCAGATGCCACGGGACTACTGCCCGAGCAATGTTTAAGAAGTGATGTGAAGAAGATGTCACCGCATCTAGCGTGACAATTGTATGGTGTTAACACAGGGATCCGGACGGGTGTGTTACATATGGATCTCTGTATACAATAATAACATGGTCAAACTGATCGCTAATGATCATGTTTGTAAATCGGAGATGTCAGGCTCTAACACATGGGGGAGATGTGCTGTGGGATCTCTATGAATGTGAGAATTACAGGGGCGTGTTGTACCATAAATATCGGCTCCACAAGTGATATATATGCTTCATGTTGTCTTTGAGAACAGAACAGCAGTATAGCGTGTATATATATACTATGTATACATCGGGGGAAATGTACCAAAATGGATTCGTAAAAAATAGGTGTATTCGTAGGCAGAAATACGCCTATTTTTTACACATTTGTATTTTTGGGATTTACACACACTTCTTTGTATGTCAAACCGACAGATCGCAATACTATACTTAGACACAACAGCTCGCACCCACGCAACACGGTGGAGAGTCTTCCATACTCCGTTTTTGAGAGTATGCAGGATCACTGATACCGACTCTGAAACCCATCACCAACTGGACATCATGCAGCAGAAGTTCGAGGACAGAGGCTACCCCAGACAGGGCCTACTTAAAGCCAAGGCCAGGGCTCTGGCGTGTGAGCGCATCACTCTTATCACAGGTGCAACACCTAAAGTCATAAAGCCATGTATTCCATGGGTTAATGACTTTAGCTCTGCCAGCCGAGAAACCACCAGCAGAGTAAAAAACTGGTGGGAAATTGTGCGTTCGGATCCCGAGCTACCGGTGTTCAAAGACACCAAGCTGATGCCGAGCTACAAGCGCGGCCCAAACTTGAAGGACCTATTGGTCAAGACCGAGATTACAAATTTTGACACCCCTTCTAGACAAATCAGACCCACCAGAATGGGCTGTTACCGGTGCCTAGGCTGCACAACATGCAGCTTCGTGACAGCTTGCACCGAAGTTGCACATCTCTATACGGGTAAATTTTTTTTAAATCAGATGGCCCCTCACGTGCACGACTAAATTTGTTATCTACATCATTTATTGTCCATGTGGAATACATTACATCGGCAAGACCGATTGTGCCATACGGGCAGCCCTTCATTCTGGCTCAGGGGAGCAACCAGTGACCAGGCATTTCGCCAAGGCCAAACATAACATGGCAATGATCAAATATAAGATCATAGACCACGTGCCGGTACACATACGGGGTGGCAACCGTTCCAAACAGCTTCTGCAGCTTGAGTCCAAGTGGATTTACAAAATGGACACACTACACCCTAAAGGCCTTAATGACACACTTGGCCTACATAATTTTTTGTAACCATTTTGGTCCACTAACACACAATCATGTCTTCCTTCTTCCTTTTCTCTCCCCCTTGTTAAAGGTACTTGTCATCCCACTGTGTGACACCAGTCCCCCAGCCTTATCGGTGTCCAGGTGACACACCAGGATAACATATAATATACAAGATGCTGGCATTCTGTTGTTGCAATTTCTGGCTTCTGGTGCTATGCGCATACAGTGATGCTGGCTGCATCACCCCACACAGGGCTGTTTTTGCTTATTATAGATACCCAGCAGGGACTCAGTATTTCTCCCTGCATTTAAACCACTCACGCCATAGGGTTTGCACCTCACCCAGCATATGCACTTTGACTTTTGCCCAGTACGGCTCCAATTCGGGGCCGCACGCAGTTATCTTTTTATACGTATACCCTTTTTAAATGTTCGTTTTTTTATTATATATGTCTTCTCATTTTTAGCCACTAGATGTCACTATGTAGTCATAATATGGTCATGTCCACTTGTTTTTTTGCATTTTTTATTCACTTGCATCCTCTGAAGTTTTGTGTATGTATGGATGCCTTTGTTGCTTTATGACTTCTGTAGCACGATACTTGCATTCATGCTAATGTGAGCTGCAATCTCTTTCCCAGCCCACCCACGTCACCGCGGGATGACGACCGTGATGACGCGCGGTCAGCTGGACGCCGCCGAACGTGGTGACGTCACTGCTGTGCGCAGTACTCCGGAAACCGGCCTGTGGATGCTCGTGGGGGACGGCTACAGGGAGGGGGTAAGTTAGCGCCTATTTGTTAACATGTCTTATAAATACCCATGCACTTGCACTTTATTCTGTACTTCACCCTGTCTGCATTTTGTCCTGACGACGGGGGTCCGGCCCCCGAAACGTTGACGCCTGTAAGACCACTTATGGAATAAACACGGCCTTTTGATTTCACCAGCATTTGTGAGTCCTCGAGTGCCCATTCATTTCGTCATAGTATTCTGTGGGCAGTTCATTGTGGCTGCCCTCTGAAAGCTGGCACCGGGGCAAGCTACACATCTCAGCTCACTTCAGTCCAGAGTGACGGCCCTTCCGGATATATATATATATATATATATATATATATATATATATATATATATATATATATATATATATATATATATATATAGAACAAAGAGTGGGGTACCCTTTCAATGTGCTAGATAAAGTAGATTGGGCAGCACTCTGTCAGTCCCCCCTGTTAGCAGGGGAAGTGGGGAATAGAAGAAAAAAGATAGAAGACGCGCCACTATTTTATGGAGATCCACCACCAGAAGGATCAAGAAAATATATCGATTGGTCACTGTACAACAGTATTTAATACAATTAATTTAAAAACAAAGTAAAAACATTTTTGCTTGTATGCAGTCAGTTGGTCGAATCGATATAATCAGGAAAAAACTCCCAAGGCGTTTCTTCAAAAAAAAATGACTTCCTCAGGGGTAACTTTCTAGGTGGTGGAGAAAGGCCATATTACTAATTTAGTATATACACAATTAAGTAGTTACTTTTTCAATACTGAGAATGTACATACCCTTAGGTAAATGGATAGTGAATGTAAGTTTTCACTCCGGATAGCGGTCTTACTGACAAACTGTACAAAAGTGTGCAAATGGATCCCTTGGAGATCTTAATGCTGGTATCCAGCTGCAACTATAGCATAATAATAGAGTATACAAAGAAAATAAAATACTGTACTCTATTATTATGCTATAGTTGCAGCTGGATAAACCGCCAATGCATCTACCTGGCTACCCCGCTAGTGGGGAGCCAGGGTATACCTATCCCTGCCATGCTTGTGGCTGAAGGAAGTCCGCGAGGCACGCTGCATGCAGCGGCGACCGGATTCTCTGTTACTGTGGTCCCCTTGCAGGCAGGTAGGGCAGGGTGCTACCTGCCTGTCTGACCGCGCTGTACTCTCACAGAACTGAGCCGCGCTGTACTCTCAAAGTACTGAGACGCGCTTTTAGAGCAATCCCACCTGGTTCCCTGCTAACAGGGACCCGGGGGCATACTTACCCCTGTAGCTGCTGTACGCGCCGAGGCTTGCGGTCCGCGAGGCGCGCTGCATGCAGCGGCGCCGGGGACCCCGGAACGGTGGTTCTGTCAGCCAGGTTCCGGAGGCAAGCTGCAAGCAGCTGCAACCGGTCCCTCAACAGCGCCCTCGTCGCAGGCAGATAGGGACAGGGACTATCTGCCTGTGTAGATCTTAAAAATCCGGAAAAATAAAGAAAAAATTAGAAAAGCCCAAGAGTGAGCTAACAATGCGCCCAGCTCCCGCAGGGCACATGCTAAGACTGCCTAGGAGAGGAAGTAGAAGGGGAGGAGTTAGTCACTGTTAATTTATTCTAAAGTGCCCAAGCTCCCTGTGGTCGCCCTTCTATTCCCCACTGTAACTCTCCAGTGTCACCTAGTGGAGGAAAGAGAAATAATGATGCAGCTGATAAACCTCCCATTCTCGGGTTACATACATGAGGATAAGATTGAATTAAGCACAAAGATGATAACAAGAGCCGGATGCCCCCCGACAGTCACTATACCGACATTGGAATCCCGACTGCTAAATGCCCGATGAGCCACCGAACCTGCACGGGGCTTCTTTGCGCTCGCTCCCTTGTCAGAGTACCGGTAGTCAGTAAATGTTAGGTAAAACCACAATTAGAAGCCAAATTACAGTATAAGTTGGCTGGGGGCGGGGTCTAATGTTGAGTCTGTTCCGCCACACCCCCTGAAAGCGGCCTGCGGTTGCTTCTCCCAGAGAGGATATTGACAAAGAACCAAGCAATCATCTCCCGGCATTATGCTAGCGCAGCTGTAAAACAACAGAAACTGCTCTAAATGCTTCTTAATCTTCTTCTTTTATCTCTGTCCAAGACGATGGATCCCTAGATCATGCACATGACATTCTAGGGCAGTGGTTCCCAACCGTGGTCCTCAAGTACCCCCAACAGTGCACGTTTTCCAGGTCACCCAGCAGGTGCACTCATTATTCAGACACATTTTAAAAGATCCACAGGTGGAGCTAATTATATCACTTGTGATTCTGTGTGGAGACCTGGAAAATGTGCACTGTTGGGGGTACTTGAGGACCAGGGTTGGGAACCACTGTTCTAGGGCAGTCATGTCCAACCTGCGGCCCTCCGGCTGTTGCGAAACTACAAGTCCCATCATGCCTTCCCATAGTTTTGCTATTAGCGAGTGCTAAAACTATGGCAAGGCATGCTGGGATGTGTAGTTTCACAGGAGCTAGAAGGTCGCAGGTTGTACATGCCTGCTCTAGAGCGTAAGCCAGTTTTGGCAGTCACATACAGTAGGTGGGGTCTAATGAACGATACGACCATATTGCTAACACTATCAGTTCTTATACTACTACTCCCAGCATCCGCCGCCATACACTACTTTCCTATATACAGTTTCCCAGAGTGTTTGTGCCACAATAAATATAACAAAAGGCATTGTAACCCCTCCGCATCATTTCAGCCGAGTCGGGTGCGGTCCCAAAGGGCCACCCCGGGGGGGGGGGGGGGGGGGGGGCGCGGTGCAGTGTCCGCAGGTTGGGGGGGGGGGGGGGTCACAGGCAGCCTGCACTGCTGTCTGCTATACCCTGCAGACAGCAGTAGCAGAGGAGGTGAATGGATGCCTGTGAGCGGCATCCATTCACCTCCCGGACAAGGGGTGGACGGGGGCTAGGGGCAGCCCAGCAGATTACCTTAGTGCTGGGCTTGCCCCCAGCGCAGCATTCCGGGTCCTGGCGGCGGCGATCGGAGATGACATAATCTCCAAGCGGCAGGGGGGATGCGACAGTGGTGTAAAAGGGTGCAAACGCAGGGTCACACCCGGCTTGAAGCAGGGATCAAAAACCCGGATGCGACCTGGCGTTTTTGGTATAAAAGGGGTACTATTAACAAGTCTATGAATCTGATGTAGATCACTTTTCTTTGTGGTTACAACATACTTCCCTCCAATTGAAAACTACAGTCAGGAAAATTACAGTAGGATGCGCCAAGCGCCTTTGTAAGGGGCGTGTCACACAGTGCCCAAAGGGCGTGTCTAACTCCACATGGAGCAGTACGGATGGTGTAATGGTTAGCATTACTGCCTCACAGCACTGAGGTAATGGGTTCGATTCCCACCATGGCTCTAACTGTGTGGAGTTTGTATATTCTCCCCATACTTGCGTGGGTTTCCTCCTGGTACTCCAGTTTCCTCCCACAATCCAAAAATATACTGGTAGGTTAATTGGCTTCCAACAAAATTAACCCTGGAATGTGTGTGTGTGTGGTAGGGATTAGATTGTAAGCTCCACTGGGGCAGGGACTGATGTGAAAATTAAATTTTTTTACACAAAAATGCAGATCTGGCTCAAAATTTTTCATTTTCACAAGGAATGAAGGAGACAAAGCACCCCAAAATCTGTGCCCCAATTTCTCCCGGGTACGGCAATGCCTCACATGTGACCAAAAAATACCAGTTGGGTGCATGGCAGGACTCAGAAGGGAAGGAGTGATTTTTGGATTTTGCAGCACAGATTCTGGTTGAATGACCCCCGAAACACCCATACAGTGGAACCCCCCCACAAGTGACCCCATTTTGCAAACTACACCCCTCAGGGAATTCATCTAGGGGTATAGAGTACATTTCAAACCCCCCGGGGTTTCACCAATTTTGATACAACTGAGCTGTGAAAATGAAAAATTATTTTTTTTCATTTTCACTGCCCAGTTGTACCACAATTGGTGAAACCCCTGGGGGTTTGAAATGTACACTATACCCCTAGATGAATTCCCTGAGGGGTGTAGTTTGCAAAATGGGGTCACTTGTGGGGGGGTTCCTAACTTTTAGCATCTTATGGTGCCTAGAAACCTACATGGTGCCTAAAAAATAATCTCATAAAAAGGAGTCTCCAAAATCAAGTAGGTGCTCCTTCTATTATGAAGCCTGTGGTTTGGTCACCGTGCACACTAGGGCCACATATAGGATATTTATGAAAACCAAAGAATTGGGGGAATCAATTTTTAGTCACATTTCTCTAGTAAAATGTACTGTGTTCCTTAGAAAAATGTATTAAAATTGAAAATCCGAAAAAAAAATGAAATTTTGAAATTTCACCTACACTTTGTTTTAATTCCTGTGAAACACCTAAAGGGTTAACAAACTTCCAAAATGCTGTTTTGAATACTGTGAGGGGTGCAGTTTTTGAAATGGCATCATTTATGGGGGTGTCTCACATACAAGTCCCTCAAAGTCACATCAGAACTGAACTGGTCCCTAAAAAAATCAGTGTTTGAAATTTTCTTGAAAATTTGAGAATTTGCTAGTCATATTTGAAGCCTCCTAGTGTCCAAAAAAATTAAAAGGAAGTTGAAATAATGATTGCAACATAAAGTAGACATATGGTCTTTGTTAGTTATTAACTATTTTGAGTGGTATGATTATTTGTCTCACAAGCAGAAAATGTGACATTTTGCATATTGCTAAATTTTCCATTTTTTCACGATATTTTGGTATTTTTCACAAAAAAACACAGACTGTATCGACCCAAATTTACCACTAACTTGAAGTACAATGTGTCACGAGAAAACAATCTCAAAATCACTGGGATAAGTAAAAGCAAAAAAAAGTTATCCCCACTTAAGTGAGACATGTCAGATTTGAAAAAAAGGGCTCTGTCATGAAGGCACAAACTGGCTCTGTCATGAAGGGGTTAATGTTTTATTCTCAAGACACTGTTATAAATACTCGCAGAGGTTTTCTCAATGCCACAAATCCTTTTCCAGGATGAGCTGAATTAAAACAGTAATAAAACCCACAATAAATATGACTGTTTGTTTTAGAGCAGTATTGGAGTTTAGGGGATTTACTAGTATCAGGGTAGAACAGAAAGCAGTTTATTAACCCCTGGGGTCAGTGTGATACTGACAGGTGTCACAACTGAAGATGTACTGTAACAAGAGACTGTTTAGAATTGGTAACGGTGAGCTGCGGTTATACAGTAGTGAAGAGTTTTCTCCTTCATCCACTAGGTGGCACTGGAGTTACAGTGGGGAATAGAGGGCGCCTACTAGGAGCATGGGCACTTTAAGAAATTTACAAGTATGGCTGACTCCTCCCCTCTACTTCCCCATCCCAGGCAGTCTTAGAATGTGCCCGGGGAGCTGGGTGCAACAGTTTTGTCCTCTTAGGGCAAATAGAAATTTGTATTTCATTTATGTTTGTTTTTACACCTTTTAACATTGAGGACAGACAGGCAGCTTCTGCCGACTGCCTGTCTGCGTCGCGGGAGCTGCCGGGGGGACCCCAGCGCCACTGCTCGCGGTCTGCGCGGGGGTCCCCGGCTCCTGGGACCGCCGTCCCAGAGTGACTGGACGCCGCTGCATGCGGCCGCGCCTCAGTCCGCACAGCCTCACCGCCGCCGGCCAGCAGGCAGGGTATGTATATCCTGGCTCCCCGCTAGCAGGGGAGTCCGGGCAATGGGCGGTGTAAACAGCGCGTCTTTTTCCTGAAAAGCGCGCCATAGAAGCTGCCGGGGGGACCCCATCGCCACTGCTTGCGGTTTGCGCCAGGGTCCCCGGCTCCTGAGACCTCTGTCCCAGAGTGATGCAGCTTGCGTCACGATCCCTACTCGGAGCTAACCGGGTGGGGAGCGTACAGCGGGGTTTGCTCCCAGTGACCAGGTGCTTCCCCAGCTTAAACGCAGCTTGGGCGGCCATTTTAATATGCTTGGCCCCCATGCATGCTGCTGGAGGCTCCTGACTGCTGCTGCTAGGGAGTCCTGTGCTCCAGCATGTCCTAGTCTCCCAGTAACTGCATCTATGGCTGCAGCTGCTCCCCCAAGTTCTGGGATATCAGACAGTGGGGTTTAGAGCATAGTAGGACAGTATTGGGCTGTATGTAAATTAGGTCATAGCACCCCTGTGTTATATACCATGGTGTTGTTTATGGCCTGTGGCAGCTCATCTCCTTATACTGTCTCTCCTGTCCAGTGATTCTATCTCTGGTTACCTATACCTACTCTCTCTCTCTCTCTCTCTCTCTCTCTCTCTCTCTCTCTCTCTCTGTGTGTGTGTAGTGTATACGTATATACTGTATATTGGCAGGTGAAATCTCCAGAGCTCTGCAGAGAGTAACCTGCATGAAAGGTACAACTCAGTTTACACTGTTATCTGAGAACACTGTGATAGACAGCATCTAACCCTGGGTTATCATCCCATAGGGATAGCCCTGTCTGGCCTCCTCAGATCACTGAGGTGATGTCCCCTTTGTCCTCAGAGGCCACAAGGGGAGATTTTTATGTAGCCTCTGCTTGCAAGCCTTACAAGTGTCTCTTTGCCTTGTACCCCTCATTTCTTACAGAAAGAGATGGTGTCCCTAGCATTATTACAGAGTCAGAGTGGACATGCAGATTTGGGGGAAGAGTTTGCAGACAGCAGGGTCATACAGAGGACAAGGGCAGCTTCAGCTCTTGCAGTTTTGTTACATTGTAAGATACAGTGCACAGACTCTTGCAGTGCTGTCAGTACACATGCTATGCTGCCATTACAGGTGACACAGAGGTCACTGCCTTAAGCTGGCCATACATCAGAAAGATATTGTACCCAATCATACAATCTCAATTGATTGTAAGATGGATTGTATGCAGATTGTGTGCACATCTTGTGTACAAAATCATACAATCAATCATAAGATGGATTGTATGACTGATTGTATGATGGATTGTATGCAGATTGTGTGCACATCTTGTGTACAAAATCATGCAGCAGATGGATTGTATGACTGATCATATGATCGATTGTGTGTAGATCAGGGTTGCCGACCCTCCCGGAATTCCCGGGAGTCTCCCGAAAATCGGGTCCTCCTCCCGGCCCCCCGGAAGGGTGGGCAATCCTCCCGGAATCTGGGGGACCCCCCTGAGCCCCCCGAATCGCGGCATTTAAATGCCGCAATCCGCGGGTCTCAGAGGAGGGGGCGGGGCTAAAATGGCACAATCGCGTCATTTTAGCCCCGCCCCCTCCATAGAGATTAGTCATTTTGACTGTTATCCGTAATGGGGGCGGGGCTTAATGACGTCACAGTCAAGCCCCGCCCCCCGATCGGGTAAGGAAAGTCTCCTCTCCGGGCTTCTCCCGGAGAGGAGCATTTATAAGTCGGCAACCCTGGTGTAGATTGTGTGTCCAAAAACCACCAAGGACTGCTGGGGATTTCAAGGGAAATTGTACACAATCATGAGTGCAATCGATCTTAAGATCGATCTTTCTGATGTATGGCCAGCTTTACTCTGAGGCCAGGCTACAGTGTACAGATACAGTGTACACATACTGAGGGCAGCAGCAGCAGCCACATCTCTTGCTGGGCTGTCAGTACACATGCTCGGCTGCCATTACAGGTGACACAGAGGCCACTGCCTTCCTCTGAGGCCAGGCTACAGTGTACAGATACAGTGTACACATACCAAGGGCAGCAGCAGCCACAGCTCTTGCTGTGCTGTTAGTGTCCACAGCTCTTGCTCTGCTGTTAGTGTTGTACCACATGTTATGCTGAGATTACAAGTGACACATAGGTCACTGCCTTACTCTGAGGACAGGCTACAGTGTACACATACAGAGGAAAGCCTACAGCTCTTGCTGTGCTGTTACTGTGTTGTGTCACATGCTATGCTGAGGTTACATGTGACACAGGTCTCTGCCTCACTCGGAGGCCAAGTTGGGTACACCAAAGTACAAGGCTTGTATCTGTACTGGGTACACATACAGAGCTGGTACCTGTGTGAGAGTACTGTTTGGTACAAAGCACATAGCCAAACGACTGGGTGTCTGGACTATTTAAAAAAATTACAGACATTTTAAGAATCAGGATGGTTTAAAAAAAATCATTCTTTTTGTGTGAGCATCACCCAGGCTACCATTGTTTATTACCTTCTCCCTGCAATTGGCAGGGCACAAGAATAAAAACAACCAATTTGTACACTCCGATGTTGGTACTTTAACCAGGAATAATGTTCTGTTTAAGGAGAGCTCGTAGCTTTCTGGGTGGATACAGCTGTCAAAAAAAAAAATAAAAAAAAAATTGGTTGGTGAAATTCTCTGCTAAATTACATTAGCAAGCCTTATATAATGATTCCAATTGCCAATGAAAATGGCCGTGTCTGTTTCAGCGACATGCTGGAATGTGTAGTTTCACAGGAGCTAGAAGGCCGCAAGTTGTACATGCCTGCTCTAGAGCGTAAGCCAGTTTTGGCAGTCACATACAGTAGGTGGGGTCTAATGAACGATACGACCATATTGCTAACACTATCAGTTCTTATACTACTACTCCCAGCATCCGCCGCCATACACTACTTTCCTATATACAGTTTCCCAGAGTGTTTGTGCCACAATAAATATAACAAAAGGCATTGTAACCCCTCCGCATCATTTCAGCCGAGTCGGGTGCGGTCCGAAAGGGCCACCCCGGGGGGGCGCGGTGCATTGTCCGCAGGTTGGACGGGGAAGGGGGGCACAGGCAGCCTGCACTGCTGTCTGCTATACCCTGCAGACAGCAGTAGCAGAGGAGGTGAATGGATGCCTGTGAGCGGCATCCATTCACCTCCCGGACAAGGGGTGGACGGGGGCTGGGGGCAGCCCAGCAGATTACCTTAGTGCTGGGCTTGCCCCCAGCGCAGCATTCCGGGTCCTGGCGGCGGCGATCGGAGATGACATAATCTCCAAGCGGCAGGGGGGATGCGACAGTGGTGTAAAAGGGTGCAAACGCAGGGTCACACCTGGCTTGAAGCAGGGATCAAAAACCCGGATGCGACCTGGCGTTTTTGGTATAAAAGGGGTACTATTAACTAGTCTATGAATCTGATGTAGATCACTTTTCTTTGTGGTTACAACATACTTCCCTCCAATTGAAAACTACAGTCAGGAAAATTACAGTAGGATGCGCCAAGCGCCTTTGTAAGGGGCGTGTCACACAGTGCCCAAAGGGCGTGTCTAACTCCACATGGAGCAGTACGGATGGTGTAATGGTTAGCATTACTGCCTCACAGCACTGAGGTAATGGGTTTGATTCCCACCATGGCTCTAACTGTGTGGAGTTTGTATATTCTCCCCATACTTGCGTGGGTTTCCTCCTGGTACTCCAGTTTCCTCCCACAATCCAAAAATATACTGGTAGGTTAATTGGCTTCCAACAAAATTAACCCTGGAATGTGTGTGTGTGTGGTAGGGATTAGATTGTAAGCTCCACTGGGGCAGGGACTGATGTGAATGTTCAAGTATTCTCTGTAAAGCGCTGTGAAATATGTGTGCGCTATATAAGAAACTGTTAATAAATAAATAAACCTATGGGCGTGTCTATGCCTAAATGCTTCTTGTGAGATATTTCTATAGAACATTAAGTCTATAGAATTTTTGAAAGGTTTTTTTTTTTGAAAGAATGATTTTTATTTCAAAGCATCATATAGATAGAACCATACATTGCCTGAATAAAAGTATGCAGACTTCCAGCAACAGTACAGAAAACTAAATGTAGAGGGTGATTCAGACCTGCTTGATTGGCTGCAAGTAACTTTTTCGGTACATCTTTCTAGTATGGCGTAGGACAGTGGTTCCCAAACTTTTTTTAAATCCCAACACCCAAGAGCAGTGGTTCTCAACCTCGGTCATCAGGACTCCCCAACAGTGTACATTTCTCTTTCAATGGTCCTGGTGACACAGCTTCACATTGGGATGTAGGAGGGTCCGCAGGAGCCAGGCACCTATCCTAAAGCTTTTGGAGGGTAGGCTCCTCCCCTACTGCATCCCAGATTCCTCAGTTCGTGTTAGGTGCCCACTGGAGTGGGTGCTATTCTAAAGGGCTGCTGGAGCAGCCGAAGGAGTAGAGTTAGTTAGGGTTTTTATTATTTTATTAACTTCTACACTAGCTAGGTAGGCACAGTGTGAGGATTCTCATTAGTGAATCCTCGCACTGCTAGCGCAGCAGGAGCTGACAGAAACGAGTCCTGTCAGCTCACTGTGCACGAGGGAGACGCTGTCTGGCCTCCCTGTGCAGCGCTTACAGCTTCTTTTAAGAAGCTGCCTGGGCTCCGGAGCGCCCTGAAACCGGCTTCACGCTAGGTGGGGATCATGGGGGACAGGCGCTCCGTGATGGCGGCGGCCATTTTCTGCGGAGCTTACACACTGAGCTCCTATATTGAGAGGACAGCAGTGTTGTTACAGGCATGTTCCGAGTGGTCCCCAGCTGAGGGGGAGATACTGGAACGAGGAGATCCTACAATGGGAGCGGCTGTCTGGGGGTAGTTGGCGCCAAAAGTCACAGACCCCGCAGCAGCAGGGACTTGGTCCCTTCCCTCACTCTGTTTTTGGCGCCATTCAGAACGCTTGCAGCGGAGCTGAGCTGGCTTACTGATCCTGACAGAGTGATTGGATTTCCTGGGCTTCGCTTTCCCCATTCTGAAGACTACAGAAAGCTAAGTGGCTGAGTACACTGTATATAATGTATGTACATTTAATGCTGTGACTGTGTTATTGAGAACATCATGTCTGAGCAACAGTCTGTGGTTTTGGGGGAGGGAGCCTTTAATGCATTGAGCGCTTGCAGTGGTTGTACACTGAAATTTGTCCCTAAGGGGGGCTTTTGTATTTTATGCGCTGCTGTGAAACCCATGGGGAGTGAACCCCAGAGGGTAGTGCATCGGACCTTGCGAGGGCTGAGTCCCTGAGACAGGTCTGAAAATGCTTTGGTGCATTACTGGACAGGCAGAGTGATGGCTGGTAATTTCCCTAGACCAGGGCCATTCTCTCAGCAGTCGGGCCAGCTCTTTGCCTCGGACCCAGACAGATCCTGACTTATACAAGTCATGCAGGATACTGCTATGGGAATCAGCAGGTTTAAATTACTTGTTTGACAAGCTTTATGGTTATTCTGGGGGGACCCCTAAAAGGTCTTATTCAGTGCCATTATTAGCTGCTGATGAGGAGGGAGAGTACACAGACATACCCTGGGTTCAGGGTGATGTTCCTGAAGAGTCCTCACCCTCAGGGGTGGAGGATTTGATTACTGCTGTAAACAGACATTGAATTTGTCTGTGAAGTAAAAAAAAAAAAAAAAAAAAAACTCCTGCTAAGGTTGTTTTTAAGAGACAGCGTGAGGGAAATGATATCTCTCTGCAGACAAGGGTTTACAAGATTTATTGGAAAACCCCTGACAAAAGGCTTTAGATGCCAAAATAGATGGTTAAGCCTGTATCCCATGCCTGAGGATCATGCAGACCTCTGGGAAAATGTTCCAGTGGTAGAGGCTTCTGTGGTATACTTGTCAAAAGCCACTGTGCTACCAGTGCAAGCCTTCAAGCAAGCAAGTCCTCTGATTGGCTTCAGTCTGGGTCTCTAAGGCCAGGATTGGTGGGTCAGTGACCTGTGCTCTAGTTGACATACTGTTTTGTGTGTGTTGTTACTATGCAGAGAAGTCTAATGCTGCTGCAGAAAGGTGATTCAGGCTGAGCAGGAAGCTCTCAAAATGGCTGCCAGAGTTTCCTCAGTGTTTGGAATGCCAGGAGAGTGCTCTGGCTTATAGCTTGGAAGGCAGATAACAAGTCTAAAAAGGCTTAGAGGCATTTGCTTTTAAAGGAAAGCTGTTATTGGTTTACAACTGGAAGAGATTAATAAGCAGGCCACAGGTGGAAAAAAGCACTTTCCTGCCTACCCCTGCAGCCAAAGCAGACATCAAGGTTTTCTGCTTTCAGGCCATCCTTTCGGCCCTCCCCTAGAGGAGGTGCGTCCTTTTGAGGACAGTCTTTTAAGGGATAGTCTCAGTCCTCCAGGGGCAAGGCCCCAAAGTCAAAATTTGGTTCTTTTTATAAGAAACCATAGGAGAGGAAAAATCCTCCGCATACTGCCAGGGGTTTTGCCCGGCGGTGTTTTAAGGAGGGGGGACGTCTGTCACTGTTCAGAGACGCAGGGGCACTGTTAGACCGGAACGCTTGGGTTAGAAATATAACCCAGGGTTAAAAGATTCCCTTCAAAGTTCTTCCACCGAGAAGGTTCATTCCTACACCACTACCAAAGGAGGCTCGGCTCCGTACAGCTCTCTTGGGAGCGGCTCATTCTCTTTTAGAGAAGGGTGTGGTAGTCCCGGTCCCCAGAGCGGAGGGAAAAAAGGCTTTTATTTCACTCTGTTTTTGGTGCCCAAACCAGACGGGTCTTTCAGCTGATCCTAAACTTAAAGGCATTAATAGCCATTTGTGGGTAGACCATTTCAAAATAGAGTCTCTACGGTCTGTGCTGCTAAGCCGGGACCAGGGAGAATTTTTAGCGTCCATGAAGGTCCAGGACGCATACTTGCAGGTTCCTATCCACCCGGAACATCAGGCACTATTGGGGTGTGCAATAGGAGACCTTCTCCTGTAATTACAGGCGTTGCCTTTTGGTCTGGCCACAGCGTCAAGGGTATTCACCAAATAATGTCAGAAATGGCGGATGTGCTTCGACTGACGGAAATCATGGTTATTCCATTTTTGGACGACCTGCGGTTTAAAGCGGAGTCAGCAGACAAGTGAAGAGTCACTTGGCAGAAACCATCAGGTTTTGCAGATTCACGGCTGGCTTTTAAATTTACAAAAATCTCAATCGGTGCCGTCACAGAGACTCCAATTCTTGGGGATTGGTCTGGATACCCAGTTGCATTGGGTGTTTCTACCAGAGGCATAGGCCAGGGATCTGGCTGCCTTGGTACAGGAGATCCTAGGGTCTCAGAGCACAGCAGTATGGAGGTGCCTCAAACTGCTGGGGAAGATGATGGCGTCTTTAGAGACGTTACAGTTTGCCAGGTTCCACTCGAGAGTGTCCCAGTGGACAGGGAACACTCAGACCATGAGGTCAGAACAAATGTTGTTGTTTTCAGAAACTCGATCCTTCCTAAAATGGTGGATGGAGGTGGATTCCCTTCGGGGGAGTCGGTCCCTGCAGTCCTGGAGCTGGGTGGTAGTCACTACCGACGCCAGTCTCAGAGGCTGAGGGGCAGTAGTCGTGGACCTGCGTCTGCAGGGCTTGTGGACTTTAGAGCAGAAAGACTGATACTTTACAGTCTGCCTTACTGATCAACATCTTGGAACTGAGGGCTGTGTGGAAGAGGTTTTCTCTGGCGGGAGAAAAGATTACAAGAGCTCCCTTTTAGGCATTCAGACCGACAACGTCACAGCTGTGGCGTATCTGAATCACCAGGGAGGCACACACAGCAATCTGGCCATGTGGGGGTGTCCCGAATCTTCTTGTGGGCGGAACAGAATGTTCTAGCATTATCAGCAATCTTCATACCAGGAGTGGAGAATATAGAGGCCGACTTCCTGAGCAGGGAGAAACTGATGGAAGGAAAATGGAGGCTGAATCCACAAGTATTCCACTAGATTACAATAAGGGGGAAACCCCGGATAGGGACCTGAAGGCATACAGGTTCATCCATCAGGTACCCAGGTTGTATGACAGGACGTGGGATCCACTGGCAGAAGCAGTGGATGCCATGACTATCCCCTGGGAGGGGAATCTTCTTTATGATTTAACGCCAGTTCCAATGCTGGCAAGAGAGTTGAAAACAATACAGGCCCAGACAATTCCAGTAATTTTAGTGGCCCCAGATTGGCCAGGGAGATCCTGGTACTCGAGGCTTCAGAGATTCTCTGTGGACTCGTGGCGTCTACCTCTGAGGTCAGACCTTCTAAAACAAGGACCGTTCAACCAGCTGGATTCAGCTCGATTAATTTTGACGGTCTGGCTGTTGAAAACGCCATTTTGAGGAATATAGGATTCTCAGAGGCGGTGGTTAACGCAATGAGGAAAGCCAGAAAGTCAGTGTCTTCTGTAAATTATTTTGGGGCCTGGAAGACCTATATTTGTTGGTGTGTAAGACAGAGGTCACGCACATCGAGATTTAAAATGGCTAAATAGTTGGAGTTTTTTACAGGAGGGCCTTTCCTCTGGGTTAGGCCTTCAGTCACTCAGAGTACATTTCTCGACCGTGTCAATTTTTCTTTCCAAAGAAGGATTGCGTTAGAACCAGAAGTACAGACCTTCCTGCAGGGGGTTTATCTATTGAAACCTCCCTACAACCAACCAGTAGCGCCAGGGGAATTATCTCTGGCTCTGGAGTACCTTAAAGAGGCGCCTTTTGAGCCGTTAAGGTCGGTTGACCTTAGTTTCCTTTCAGGGAAGCTGGTATTTTTGTTGGCGGTGGCGTCAGAAAAAAAAAAAAAAAAAAATATCGGAGTTGATTGCTTTGTTCTTCAAGTCTTCCTCCCTTATATGTCATGATGATAGGGCTGCCTTTCGGACAGTACCCCTAGATTTTTACCAAAAGTAGTCTCTGCTTTTCATCTACAAATTGAGGAATTTGGATGTTGTGCGCGTCTTGCGCGTTTATGTGGACAGAGTTAAGAGTGTCAGAAAGACTGATACTTTACTGGTTTGTATGACATACACAAACTTAGTTGGCCTGCTTCTAAGCAGACCATTGCTAGGTGGTTGCGCTCTGTTATTGCGTTTGCATATACTAAAGTTGGTAGGACTGTACCGGCCAGGATTAATGCGCATACCACCAGGTCGGTTGCCACCTCTTGGGCGGTTCGACATGGGGCAACAGCTGAGCAGGTTTGCAGGGCTGCCACTTGGTCTTCTGTTCATACTTTTGCCAAATTCGATAGGTTCCATGAGTTCGCGTCGGTGGACGCATCATTCGGGCAAGCAGTGATGAAAACTGCAGACCTGAGCGTACCCACCCAAAAGGACCGGCTCTGGAACGTCCCAATGTGAAGCTGTGTCACCAGGACCATTGAAAGAGAAAAAGGGATTTTTGTAAGAACTTACCGTTCGAATCCCTTTCTCTGATATGGTCCTGGTGACACAGCGATCCCTCCCTTACGCTCAGTAAGTATGCCAGTGTTCATGATGTTTCATGTTATAATTGGTTGAAAAGTTAAATTTAAAATTGTGCATATAATATGTGCAGGTGTTTGTACTGAGTTAATGTATTCCAGTGGCTTTGAAAGATTGAACTGAGGAATCTGGGATGCAGTAGGGGAGGAGCCTACCCTCCAAAAGCTTTAGGATAGGTGCCTGGCTCCTGCGGACCCTCCTACATCCCAATGTGAAGCTGTGTCACCAGGACCATATCAGAGAAAGGGATTCGAACGGTAAGTTCTTACAAAAATCCCTTTTTTCCAGGCCTCCATGCAGGATCACAGGTGAAATACTTTGCTCCACCTGTGATCTTTTAAAATGTGTCAGTGAATAATGAGTGCACCTGCCGGGTGACCTGGAAAACGCAGACTGTTGGAGGGTCCTGAGGACCGAGGTTGGGACCCACAGACCTAGAGAGAGTATCAGAATTTTTTTCACAGCAGCACTAGGCTAAAAGTTTCTTTATTGAAAAATGCCAAAAAAATATATATTTAGTTGATTGTTTATATCGTACTTAAAAGTAATTATGTGGTGAGGCAAGTGATTCACTTCTGTTATCACATATTTTACGATTGGCAGCCACCAGCACTGATTTTGCCTATTATTTTGACCATATTTATAATTACATGACCAGATTAATGTTTTATTCTCAAGACACTGTTATAAATACTCGCAGAGGTTTTCTCAATGCCACAAATCCTTTTCCAGGATGAGCTGAATTAAAACAGTAATAAAACCCACAATAAATATGACTGTTTGTTTTAGAGCAGTATTGGAGTTTAGGGGATTTACTAGTATCAGGGTAGAACAGAAAGCAGTTTATTAACCCCTGGGGTCAGTGTGATACTGACAGGTGTCACAACTAAAGATGTACTGTAACAAGAGACTGTTTAGAAATGGTAACGGTGAGCTGCGGTTATACAGTAGTGAAGAGTTTTCATAAAAGTGTAGAAAGAGGTGTTTATATAAAGAAGGGGCAACATGCATGGGTAGAAATATTTGTGAACTGAACGTAGCAGCTGCCGGGTGAGTTGGCGGGGTACCACAGGCGATTCCCCACCCTAGCAGATGGGGGCCTTAAGAGCTGCAGAGTTATTCAAGTTGGGTCAAAATCTTCTTGTTGCGAACCACGGTGAAGGCAGATACATCTGACCATATCACCCTCCTTCTGTCATCCGTAGGACACAGAAATTAGTGTTCCTGCCCTTTTTGTGTCTGGGACTTTGCGCCCTTCCGCTGCCCCCCTGGTGCGCTGACACCCCGTTGCAAACTTTCTCATCCGCCCCCCCTGCATGCACTGAAACGCTGATGAGCTCTCTGCTGAAAGCTGTGTGTCTGTTGTTACAGATGTAGCCCGCCACCGTCCCCCATGCTGTTACCACTGCTGAAGTCCTGAGAAGTGAGCGGCATGGCAGCTCTTTAAAGTGACAAATCCCCCCCCCCCCCCGCCACAACGCTAAGCTGCTCTCTGCTAGCAGTGGCTGTCAGCTCTTCCTGCCGGCTAAGCCTCTCTCTCTCTCTCTCTCTCGCCTCACCCTCTCTCTCTCTCTCTCTCTCTCTCTCTCTCGCCTCAGAAGGCACCTTTTGAACCATTAAGGTCGGCGGACCTTAAGTTTCTCACATGGAAGCTGGTATTCTTGTTGGCAGTGGCATCAGCGAAGAGGGTGTCAGAGTTACAGTAGGAGCATTGTCATGCAAGTCTCCTTTCTTGATATTTCATGAGGATAGGGCAGTTCTTCGGACGGTACCTCAGTTTTTACCAAAAGTAGTCTCTGCTTTCCATCTAAACCAGGAGATAGTTCTACCTGTGTTCAACCCCCAGAGGGTTCTAGAAAAAGGGACAAATTGAGGAATTTGGATGTTGTGCGTGCATTACGCATTTATGTGGACAGAGTTAAGAGTGTCAGAAAGACTGACACCTTGTTAGTGTTGTATGACATACACAAGATTGGTTGGCCGGCATCTAAGCAGACCATTGCTAGGTGGTTGCGCTCTGTGATAGCTTTTGCATACACTAAAGTTGGAAGGCCTGTTCCGGCAAGGATAAATGCGCATACCACCAGGTCAGTTGCCACCTCTTGGGCGGTTCGACATGGGGCAACAGCTGAGCAGGTTTGCAGGGCTGCCACTTGGTCATCTGTTCATACCTTTGCCAAATTCTATAGGTTCCATGAGTTCGCGTCGGAGGACGCATCATTCGGGCGAGCAGTGATGAGAGCTGCAGACCTGAGCGTACCCACACAAAGGACCGGCTCTGGAACGTCCCAGTGTTGAGCTGTGTCACCAGGACCATTGAAAGAGAAAAAGGGATTTTTGTAAGAACTTACCGTTCGAATCCCTTTCTCTGATATGGTTCTGGTGACACAGCGATCCCTCCCTTACGCTCAGTAAGTATGCCAGTGTTCATGATGTTCATGTTTAATTGGTTAAAGTAACAGTTATTGTTAAAAAATGTGCATATAATATGTGCAGGCGTTTGTACTGAGTTAATGTATTCCAGTGGCTTTGAAAGATTGAACTGAAGAGTCCGGGATGCAGTAGGGGAGGAGCCTACCCTCTAAAAGATTTAGGATAGGTGCCTGGCTCCTTCGGACCCTCCTACATCCCAGTGTTGAGCTGTGTCACCAGGACCATATCAGAGAAAGGGATTCGAACGGTAAGTTCTTACAAAAATCCCTTTTTTGTGTATTTCAAAAATGTAAAGAAATAAAAAAAGTTTGGACATTTTCCGAGCAACAATCTGGTTGGAACAAATATTTTAACGACATTTTGGGTGTCACGAACGGTGAAACGGTGTAATTGGGAAGAAGGCATTGTTAGAGTATATTAGTTCTCATTGCATACGGCTGTGGCCGGATAGGCTGTGGCCCTGTATTGAAGTGGACCGTTTTAAAGTGGGAAAACAGAGTCATAACTACAAGCGTTATACCTGCGTTGATTCATCTGACCCCTCCTCTATCCTTGTCTCCAACAGGTAAATTCAACTTTGTCACAGGCATACGTGCAGACTATCTCTCTCTGCTGTAACATCCACATGCTTTTGAACTCTATTGGGTACATTTGCAAGCAAGTGTCTTCACTGCAGAACATTGCATCCCTTGTGTGTGGGATTGTCTTATAGGTAAATTCAACTTTGTCACAGGCATACGTGCAGACTATCTCTCTCTGCTGTAACATCCACATGCTTTTGAACTCTATTGGGTACATTTGCAAGCAAGTGTCTTCACTGCAGAACATTGCATCCCTTGTGTGTGGGATTGTCTTATAGGTAAATTCAACTTTGTCACAGGCATACGTGCAGACTATCTCTCTCTGCTGTAACATCCACATGCTTTTGAACTCTATTGGGTACATTTGCAAGCAAGTGTCTTCACTGCAGAACATTGCATCCCTTGTGTGTGGGATTGTCTTATAGGTAAATTCAACTTTGTCACAGGCATACGTGCAGACTATCTCTCTCTGCTGTAACATCCACATGCTTTTGAACTCTATTGGGTACATTTGCAAGCAAGTGTCTTCACTGCAGAACATTGCATCCCTTGTGTGTGGGATTGTCTTATAGGTAAATTCAACTTTGTCACAGGCATACGTGCAGACTATCTCTCTCTGCTGTAACATCCACATGCTTTTGAACTCTATTGGGTACATTTGCAAGCAAGTGTCTTCACTGCAGAACATTGCATCCCTTGTGTGTGGGATTGTCTTATAGGTAAATTCAACCAAATATCTGATCTGTGTAAATAACAACAGTACCTTGCCTGTGTGTAGTGAGGCATGTATTTTTTTATTCTAAAAGAGATATAGTATCCTGGAATGCCAGAACTGTTTTTGTAAGCCACTTTTATTGCTCTGTATAGCAGGGGGTGGGGACTGAGGGTGTAGATTCTTCCAATTATTGGAAATTGGGAAGAAGGCATTGTTAGAGTATATTAGTTCTCATTGCATACGGCTGTGGCCGGATAGGCTGTGGCCCTGTATTGAAGTGGACCGTTTTAAAGTGGGAAAACAGAGTCATAACTACAAGCGTTATACCTGCGTTGATTCATCTGACCCCTCCTCTATCCTTGTCTCCAACAGGTAAATTCAACTTTGTCACAGGCATACGTGCAGACTATCTCTCTCTGCTGTAACATCCACATGCTTTTGAACTCTATTGGGTACATTTGCAAGCAAGTGTCTTCACTGCAGAACATTGCATCCCTTGTGTGTGGGATTGTCTTATAGGTAAATTCAACTTTGTCACAGGCATACGTGCAGACTATCTCTCTCTGCTGTAACATCCACATGCTTTTGAACTCTATTGGGTACATTTGCAAGCAAGTGTCTTCACTGCAGAACATTGCATCCCTTGTGTGTGGGATTGTCTTATAGGTAAATTCAACTTTGTCACAGGCATACGTGCAGACTATCTCTCTCTGCTGTAACATCCACATGCTTTTGAACTCTATTGGGTACATTTGCAAGCAAGTGTCTTCACTGCAGAACATTGCATCCCTTGTGTGTGGGATTGTCTTATAGGTAAATTCAACTTTGTCACAGGCATACGTGCAGACTATCTCTCTCTGCTGTAACATCCACATGCTTTTGAACTCTATTGGGTACATTTGCAAGCAAGTGTCTTCACTGCAGAACATTGCATCCCTTGTGTGTGGGATTGTCTTATAGGTAAATTCAACTTTGTCACAGGCATACGTGCAGACTATCTCTCTCTGCTGTAACATCCACATGCTTTTGAACTCTATTGGGTACATTTGCAAGCAAGTGTCTTCACTGCAGAACATTGCATCCCTTGTGTGTGGGATTGTCTTATAGGTAAATTCAACCAAATATCTGATCTGTGTAAATAACAACAGTACCTTGCCTGTGTGTAGTGAGGCATGTATTTTTTTATTCTAAAAGAGATATAGTATCCTGGAATGCCAGAACTGTTTTTGTAAGCCACTTTTATTGCTCTGTATAGCAGGGGGTGGGGACTGAGGGTGTAGATTCTTCCAATTATTGGAAATTGGGAAGAAGGCATTGTTAGAGTATATTAGTTCTCATTGCATACGGCTGTGGCCGGATAGGCTGTGGCCCTGTATTGAAGTGGACCGTTTTAAAGTGGGAAAACAGAGTCATAACTACAAGCGTTATACCTGCGTTGATTCATCTGACCCCTCCTCTATCCTTGTCTCCAACAGGTAAATTCAACTTTGTCACAGGCATACGTGCAGACTATCTCTCTCTGCTGTAACATCCACATGCTTTTGAACTCTATTGGGTACATTTGCAAGCAAGTGTCTTCACTGCAGAACATTGCATCCCTTGTGTGTGGGATTGTCTTATAGGTAAATTCAACTTTGTCACAGGCATACGTGCAGACTATCTCTCTCTGCTGTAACATCCACATGCTTTTGAACTCTATTGGGTACATTTGCAAGCAAGTGTCTTCACTGCAGAACATTGCATCCCTTGTGTGTGGGATTGTCTTATAGGTAAATTCAACTTTGTCACAGGCATACGTGCAGACTATCTCTCTCTGCTGTAACATCCACATGCTTTTGAACTCTATTGGGTACATTTGCAAGCAAGTGTCTTCACTGCAGAACATTGCATCCCTTGTGTGTGGGATTGTCTTATAGGTAAATTCAACTTTGTCACAGGCATACGTGCAGACTATCTCTCTCTGCTGTAACATCCACATGCTTTTGAACTCTATTGGGTACATTTGCAAGCAAGTGTCTTCACTGCAGAACATTGCATCCCTTGTGTGTGGGATTGTCTTATAGGTAAATTCAACTTTGTCACAGGCATACGTGCAGACTATCTCTCTCTGCTGTAACATCCACATGCTTTTGAACTCTATTGGGTACATTTGCAAGCAAGTGTCTTCACTGCAGAACATTGCATCCCTTGTGTGTGGGATTGTCTTATAGGTAAATTCAACCAAATATCTGATCTGTGTAAATAACAACAGTACCTTGCCTGTGTGTAGTGAGGCATGTATTTTTTTATTCTAAAAGAGATATAGTATCCTGGAATGCCAGAACTGTTTTTGTAAGCCACTTTTATTGCTCTGTATAGCAGGGGGTGGGGACTGAGGGTGTAGATTCTTCCAATTATTGGAAATTGGGAAGAAGGCATTGTTAGAGTATATTAGTTCTCATTGCATACGGCTGTGGCCGGATAGGCTGTGGCCCTGTATTGAAGTGGACCGTTTTAAAGTGGGAAAACAGAGTCATAACTACAAGCGTTATACCTGCGTTGATTCATCTGACCCCTCCTCTATCCTTGTCTCCAACAGGTAAATTCAACTTTGTCACAGGCATACGTGCAGACTATCTCTCTCTGCTGTAACATCCACATGCTTTTGAACTCTATTGGGTACATTTGCAAGCAAGTGTCTTCACTGCAGAACATTGCATCCCTTGTGTGTGGGATTGTCTTATAGGTAAATTCAACTTTGTCACAGGCATACGTGCAGACTATCTCTCTCTGCTGTAACATCCACATGCTTTTGAACTCTATTGGGTACATTTGCAAGCAAGTGTCTTCACTGCAGAACATTGCATCCCTTGTGTGTGGGATTGTCTTATAGGTAAATTCAACTTTGTCACAGGCATACGTGCAGACTATCTCTCTCTGCTGTAACATCCACATGCTTTTGAACTCTATTGGGTACATTTGCAAGCAAGTGTCTTCACTGCAGAACATTGCATCCCTTGTGTGTGGGATTGTCTTATAGGTAAATTCAACTTTGTCACAGGCATACGTGCAGACTATCTCTCTCTGCTGTAACATCCACATGCTTTTGAACTCTATTGGGTACATTTGCAAGCAAGTGTCTTCACTGCAGAACATTGCATCCCTTGTGTGTGGGATTGTCTTATAGGTAAATTCAACTTTGTCACAGGCATACGTGCAGACTATCTCTCTCTGCTGTAACATCCACATGCTTTTGAACTCTATTGGGTACATTTGCAAGCAAGTGTCTTCACTGCAGAACATTGCATCCCTTGTGTGTGGGATTGTCTTATAGGTAAATTCAACTTTGTCACAGGCATACGTGCAGACTATCTCTCTCTGCTGTAACATCCACATGCTTTTGAACTCTATTGGGTACATTTGCAAGCAAGTGTCTTCACTGCAGAACATTGCATCCCTTGTGTGTGGGATTGTCTTATAGGTAAATTCAACTTTGTCACAGGCATACGTGCAGACTATCTCTCTCTGCTGTAACATCCACATGCTTTTGAACTCTATTGGGTACATTTGCAAGCAAGTGTCTTCACTGCAGAACATTGCATCCCTTGTGTGTGGGATTGTCTTATAGGTAAATTCAACTTTGTCACAGGCATACGTGCAGACTATCTCTCTCTGCTGTAACATCCACATGCTTTTGAACTCTATTGGGTACATTTGCAAGCAAGTGTCTTCACTGCAGAACATTGCATCCCTTGTGTGTGGGATTGTCTTATAGGTAAATTCAACTTTGTCACAGGCATACGTGCAGACTATCTCTCTCTGCTGTAACATCCACATGCTTTTGAACTCTATTGGGTACATTTGCAAGCAAGTGTCTTCACTGCAGAACATTGCATCCCTTGTGTGTGGGATTGTCTTATAGGTAAATTCAACTTTGTCACAGGCATACGTGCAGACTATCTCTCTCTGCTGTAACATCCACATGCTTTTGAACTCTATTGGGTACATTTGCAAGCAAGTGTCTTCACTGCAGAACATTGCATCCCTTGTGTGTGGGATTGTCTTATAGGTAAATTCAACTTTGTCACAGGCATACGTGCAGACTATCTCTCTCTGCTGTAACATCCACATGCTTTTGAACTCTATTGGGTACATTTGCAAGCAAGTGTCTTCACTGCAGAACATTGCATCCCTTGTGTGTGGGATTGTCTTATAGGTAAATTCAACTTTGTCACAGGCATACGTGCAGACTATCTCTCTCTGCTGTAACATCCACATGCTTTTGAACTCTATTGGGTACATTTGCAAGCAAGTGTCTTCACTGCAGAACATTGCATCCCTTGTGTGTGGGATTGTCTTATAGGTAAATTCAACCAAATATCTGATCTGTGTAAATAACAACAGTACCTTGCCTGTGTGTAGTGAGGCATGTATTTTTTTATTCTAAAAGAGATATAGTATCCTGGAATGCCAGAACTGTTTTTGTAAGCCACTTTTATTGCTCTGTATAGCAGGGGGTGGGGACTGAGGGTGTAGATTCTTCCAATTATTGGAAATTGGGAAGAAGGCATTGTTAGAGTATATTAGTTCTCATTGCATACGGCTGTGGCCGGATAGGCTGTGGCCCTGTATTGAAGTGGACCGTTTTAAAGTGGGAAAACAGAGTCATAACTACAAGCGTTATACCTGCGTTGATTCATCTGACCCCTCCTCTATCCTTGTCTCCAACAGGTAAATTCAACTTTGTCACAGGCATACGTGCAGACTATCTCTCTCTGCTGTAACATCCACATGCTTTTGAACTCTATTGGGTACATTTGCAAGCAAGTGTCTTCACTGCAGAACATTGCATCCCTTGTGTGTGGGATTGTCTTATAGGTAAATTCAACTTTGTCACAGGCATACGTGCAGACTATCTCTCTCTGCTGTAACATCCACATGCTTTTGAACTCTATTGGGTACATTTGCAAGCAAGTGTCTTCACTGCAGAACATTGCATCCCTTGTGTGTGGGATTGTCTTATAGGTAAATTCAACCAAATATCTGATCTGTGTAAATAACAACAGTACCTTGCCTGTGTGTAGTGAGGCATGTATTTTTTTATTCTAAAAGAGATATAGTATCCTGGAATGCCAGAACTGTTTTTGTAAGCCACTTTTATTGCTCTGTATAGCAGGGGGTGGGGACTGAGGGTGTAGATTCTTCCAATTATTGGAAATTGGGAAGAAGGCATTGTTAGAGTATATTAGTTCTCATTGCATACGGCTGTGGCCGGATAGGCTGTGGCCCTGTATTGAAGTGGACCGTTTTAAAGTGGGAAAACAGAGTCATAACTACAAGCGTTATACCTGCGTTGATTCATCTGACCCCTCCTCTATCCTTGTCTCCAACAGGTAAATTCAACTTTGTCACAGGCATACGTGCAGACTATCTCTCTCTGCTGTAACATCCACATGCTTTTGAACTCTATTGGGTACATTTGCAAGCAAGTGTCTTCACTGCAGAACATTGCATCCCTTGTGTGTGGGATTGTCTTATAGGTAAATTCAACTTTGTCACAGGCATACGTGCAGACTATCTCTCTCTGCTGTAACATCCACATGCTTTTGAACTCTATTGGGTACATTTGCAAGCAAGTGTCTTCACTGCAGAACATTGCATCCCTTGTGTGTGGGATTGTCTTATAGGTAAATTCAACCAAATATCTGATCTGTGTAAATAACAACAGTACCTTGCCTGTGTGTAGTGAGGCATGTATTTTTTTATTCTAAAAGAGATATAGTATCCTGGAATGCCAGAACTGTTTTTGTAAGCCACTTTTATTGCTCTGTATAGCAGGGGGTGGGGACTGAGGGTGTAGATTCTTCCAATTATTGGAAATTGGGAAGAAGGCATTGTTAGAGTATATTAGTTCTCATTGCATACGGCTGTGGCCGGATAGGCTGTGGCCCTGTATTGAAGTGGACCGTTTTAAAGTGGGAAAACAGAGTCATAACTACAAGCGTTATACCTGCGTTGATTCATCTGACCCCTCCTCTATCCTTGTCTCCAACAGGTAAATTCAACTTTGTCACAGGCATACGTGCAGACTATCTCTCTCTGCTGTAACATCCACATGCTTTTGAACTCTATTGGGTACATTTGCAAGCAAGTGTCTTCACTGCAGAACATTGCATCCCTTGTGTGTGGGATTGTCTTATAGGTAAATTCAACTTTGTCACAGGCATACGTGCAGACTATCTCTCTCTGCTGTAACATCCACATGCTTTTGAACTCTATTGGGTACATTTGCAAGCAAGTGTCTTCACTGCAGAACATTGCATCCCTTGTGTGTGGGATTGTCTTATAGGTAAATTCAACCAAATATCTGATCTGTGTAAATAACAACAGTACCTTGCCTGTGTGTAGTGAGGCATGTATTTTTTTATTCTAAAAGAGATATAGTATCCTGGAATGCCAGAACTGTTTTTGTAAGCCACTTTTATTGCTCTGTATAGCAGGGGGTGGGGACTGAGGGTGTAGATTCTTCCAATTATTGGAAATTGGGAAGAAGGCATTGTTAGAGTATATTAGTTCTCATTGCATACGGCTGTGGCCGGATAGGCTGTGGCCCTGTATTGAAGTGGACCGTTTTAAAGTGGGAAAACAGAGTCATAACTACAAGCGTTATACCTGCGTTGATTCATCTGACCCCTCCTCTATCCTTGTCTCCAACAGGTAAATTCAACTTTGTCACAGGCATACGTGCAGACTATCTCTCTCTGCTGTAACATCCACATGCTTTTGAACTCTATTGGGTACATTTGCAAGCAAGTGTCTTCACTGCAGAACATTGCATCCCTTGTGTGTGGGATTGTCTTATAGGTAAATTCAACTTTGTCACAGGCATACGTGCAGACTATCTCTCTCTGCTGTAACATCCACATGCTTTTGAACTCTATTGGGTACATTTGCAAGCAAGTGTCTTCACTGCAGAACATTGCATCCCTTGTGTGTGGGATTGTCTTATAGGTAAATTCAACCAAATATCTGATCTGTGTAAATAACAACAGTACCTTGCCTGTGTGTAGTGAGGCATGTATTTTTTTATTCTAAAAGAGATATAGTATCCTGGAATGCCAGAACTGTTTTTGTAAGCCACTTTTATTGCTCTGTATAGCAGGGGGTGGGGACTGAGGGTGTAGATTCTTCCAATTATTGGAAATTGGGAAGAAGGCATTGTTAGAGTATATTAGTTCTCATTGCATACGGCTGTGGCCGGATAGGCTGTGGCCCTGTATTGAAGTGGACCGTTTTAAAGTGGGAAAACAGAGTCATAACTACAAGCGTTATACCTGCGTTGATTCATCTGACCCCTCCTCTATCCTTGTCTCCAACAGGTAAATTCAACTTTGTCACAGGCATACGTGCAGACTATCTCTCTCTGCTGTAACATCCACATGCTTTTGAACTCTATTGGGTACATTTGCAAGCAAGTGTCTTCACTGCAGAACATTGCATCCCTTGTGTGTGGGATTGTCTTATAGGTAAATTCAACTTTGTCACAGGCATACGTGCAGACTATCTCTCTCTGCTGTAACATCCACATGCTTTTGAACTCTATTGGGTACATTTGCAAGCAAGTGTCTTCACTGCAGAACATTGCATCCCTTGTGTGTGGGATTGTCTTATAGGTAAATTCAACTTTGTCACAGGCATACGTGCAGACTATCTCTCTCTGCTGTAACATCCACATGCTTTTGAACTCTATTGGGTACATTTGCAAGCAAGTGTCTTCACTGCAGAACATTGCATCCCTTGTGTGTGGGATTGTCTTATAGGTAAATTCAACCAAATATCTGATCTGTGTAAATAACAACAGTACCTTGCCTGTGTGTAGTGAGGCATGTATTTTTTTATTCTAAAAGAGATATAGTATCCTGGAATGCCAGAACTGTTTTTGTAAGCCACTTTTATTGCTCTGTATAGCAGGGGGTGGGGACTGAGGGTGTAGATTCTTCCAATTATTGGAAATTGGGAAGAAGGCATTGTTAGAGTATATTAGTTCTCATTGCATACGGCTGTGGCCGGATAGGCTGTGGCCCTGTATTGAAGTGGACCGTTTTAAAGTGGGAAAACAGAGTCATAACTACAAGCGTTATACCTGCGTTGATTCATCTGACCCCTCCTCTATCCTTGTCTCCAACAGGTAAATTCAACTTTGTCACAGGCATACGTGCAGACTATCTCTCTCTGCTGTAACATCCACATGCTTTTGAACTCTATTGGGTACATTTGCAAGCAAGTGTCTTCACTGCAGAACATTGCATCCCTTGTGTGTGGGATTGTCTTATAGGTAAATTCAACTTTGTCACAGGCATACGTGCAGACTATCTCTCTCTGCTGTAACATCCACATGCTTTTGAACTCTATTGGGTACATTTGCAAGCAAGTGTCTTCACTGCAGAACATTGCATCCCTTGTGTGTGGGATTGTCTTATAGGTAAATTCAACCAAATATCTGATCTGTGTAAATAACAACAGTACCTTGCCTGTGTGTAGTGAGGCATGTATTTTTTTATTCTAAAAGAGATATAGTATCCTGGAATGCCAGAACTGTTTTTGTAAGCCACTTTTATTGCTCTGTATAGCAGGGGGTGGGGACTGAGGGTGTAGATTCTTCCAATTATTGGAAATTGGGAAGAAGGCATTGTTAGAGTATATTAGTTCTCATTGCATACGGCTGTGGCCGGATAGGCTGTGGCCCTGTATTGAAGTGGACCGTTTTAAAGTGGGAAAACAGAGTCATAACTACAAGCGTTATACCTGCGTTGATTCATCTGACCCCTCCTCTATCCTTGTCTCCAACAGGTAAATTCAACTTTGTCACAGGCATACGTGCAGACTATCTCTCTCTGCTGTAACATCCACATGCTTTTGAACTCTATTGGGTACATTTGCAAGCAAGTGTCTTCACTGCAGAACATTGCATCCCTTGTGTGTGGGATTGTCTTATAGGTAAATTCAACTTTGTCACAGGCATACGTGCAGACTATCTCTCTCTGCTGTAACATCCACATGCTTTTGAACTCTATTGGGTACATTTGCAAGCAAGTGTCTTCACTGCAGAACATTGCATCCCTTGTGTGTGGGATTGTCTTATAGGTAAATTCAACTTTGTCACAGGCATACGTGCAGACTATCTCTCTCTGCTGTAACATCCACATGCTTTTGAACTCTATTGGGTACATTTGCAAGCAAGTGTCTTCACTGCAGAACATTGCATCCCTTGTGTGTGGGATTGTCTTATAGGTAAATTCAACCAAATATCTGATCTGTGTAAATAACAACAGTACCTTGCCTGTGTGTAGTGAGGCATGTATTTTTTTATTCTAAAAGAGATATAGTATCCTGGAATGCCAGAACTGTTTTTGTAAGCCACTTTTATTGCTCTGTATAGCAGGGGGTGGGGACTGAGGGTGTAGATTCTTCCAATTATTGGAAATTGGGAAGAAGGCATTGTTAGAGTATATTAGTTCTCATTGCATACGGCTGTGGCCGGATAGGCTGTGGCCCTGTATTGAAGTGGACCGTTTTAAAGTGGGAAAACAGAGTCATAACTACAAGCGTTATACCTGCGTTGATTCATCTGACCCCTCCTCTATCCTTGTCTCCAACAGGTAAATTCAACTTTGTCACAGGCATACGTGCAGACTATCTCTCTCTGCTGTAACATCCACATGCTTTTGAACTCTATTGGGTACATTTGCAAGCAAGTGTCTTCACTGCAGAACATTGCATCCCTTGTGTGTGGGATTGTCTTATAGGTAAATTCAACTTTGTCACAGGCATACGTGCAGACTATCTCTCTCTGCTGTAACATCCACATGCTTTTGAACTCTATTGGGTACATTTGCAAGCAAGTGTCTTCACTGCAGAACATTGCATCCCTTGTGTGTGGGATTGTCTTATAGGTAAATTCAACTTTGTCACAGGCATACGTGCAGACTATCTCTCTCTGCTGTAACATCCACATGCTTTTGAACTCTATTGGGTACATTTGCAAGCAAGTGTCTTCACTGCAGAACATTGCATCCCTTGTGTGTGGGATTGTCTTATAGGTAAATTCAACCAAATATCTGATCTGTGTAAATAACAACAGTACCTTGCCTGTGTGTAGTGAGGCATGTATTTTTTTATTCTAAAAGAGATATAGTATCCTGGAATGCCAGAACTGTTTTTGTAAGCCACTTTTATTGCTCTGTATAGCAGGGGGTGGGGACTGAGGGTGTAGATTCTTCCAATTATTGGAAATTGGGAAGAAGGCATTGTTAGAGTATATTAGTTCTCATTGCATACGGCTGTGGCCGGATAGGCTGTGGCCCTGTATTGAAGTGGACCGTTTTAAAGTGGGAAAACAGAGTCATAACTACAAGCGTTATACCTGCGTTGATTCATCTGACCCCTCCTCTATCCTTGTCTCCAACAGGTAAATTCAACTTTGTCACAGGCATACGTGCAGACTATCTCTCTCTGCTGTAACATCCACATGCTTTTGAACTCTATTGGGTACATTTGCAAGCAAGTGTCTTCACTGCAGAACATTGCATCCCTTGTGTGTGGGATTGTCTTATAGGTAAATTCAACCAAATATCTGATCTGTGTAAATAACAACAGTACCTTGCCTGTGTGTAGTGAGGCATGTATTTTTTTATTCTAAAAGAGATATAGTATCCTGGAATGCCAGAACTGTTTTTGTAAGCCACTTTTATTGCTCTGTATAGCAGGGGGTGGGGACTGAGGGTGTAGATTCTTCCAATTATTGGAAATTGGGAAGAAGGCATTGTTAGAGTATATTAGTTCTCATTGCATACGGCTGTGGCCGGATAGGCTGTGGCCCTGTATTGAAGTGGACCGTTTTAAAGTGGGAAAACAGAGTCATAACTACAAGCGTTATACCTGCGTTGATTCATCTGACCCCTCCTCTATCCTTGTCTCCAACAGGTAAATTCAACTTTGTCACAGGCATACGTGCAGACTATCTCTCTCTGCTGTAACATCCACATGCTTTTGAACTCTATTGGGTACATTTGCAAGCAAGTGTCTTCACTGCAGAACATTGCATCCCTTGTGTGTGGGATTGTCTTATAGGTAAATTCAACTTTGTCACAGGCATACGTGCAGACTATCTCTCTCTGCTGTAACATCCACATGCTTTTGAACTCTATTGGGTACATTTGCAAGCAAGTGTCTTCACTGCAGAACATTGCATCCCTTGTGTGTGGGATTGTCTTATAGGTAAATTCAACCAAATATCTGATCTGTGTAAATAACAACAGTACCTTGCCTGTGTGTAGTGAGGCATGTATTTTTTTATTCTAAAAGAGATATAGTATCCTGGAATGCCAGAACTGTTTTTGTAAGCCACTTTTATTGCTCTGTATAGCAGGGGGTGGGGACTGAGGGTGTAGATTCTTCCAATTATTGGAAATTGGGAAGAAGGCATTGTTAGAGTATATTAGTTCTCATTGCATACGGCTGTGGCCGGATAGGCTGTGGCCCTGTATTGAAGTGGACCGTTTTAAAGTGGGAAAACAGAGTCATAACTACAAGCGTTATACCTGCGTTGATTCATCTGACCCCTCCTCTATCCTTGTCTCCAACAGGTAAATTCAACTTTGTCACAGGCATACGTGCAGACTATCTCTCTCTGCTGTAACATCCACATGCTTTTGAACTCTATTGGGTACATTTGCAAGCAAGTGTCTTCACTGCAGAACATTGCATCCCTTGTGTGTGGGATTGTCTTATAGGTAAATTCAACTTTGTCACAGGCATACGTGCAGACTATCTCTCTCTGCTGTAACATCCACATGCTTTTGAACTCTATTGGGTACATTTGCAAGCAAGTGTCTTCACTGCAGAACATTGCATCCCTTGTGTGTGGGATTGTCTTATAGGTAAATTCAACCAAATATCTGATCTGTGTAAATAACAACAGTACCTTGCCTGTGTGTAGTGAGGCATGTATTTTTTTATTCTAAAAGAGATATAGTATCCTGGAATGCCAGAACTGTTTTTGTAAGCCACTTTTATTGCTCTGTATAGCAGGGGGTGGGGACTGAGGGTGTAGATTCTTCCAATTATTGGAAATTGGGAAGAAGGCATTGTTAGAGTATATTAGTTCTCATTGCATACGGCTGTGGCCGGATAGGCTGTGGCCCTGTATTGAAGTGGACCGTTTTAAAGTGGGAAAACAGAGTCATAACTACAAGCGTTATACCTGCGTTGATTCATCTGACCCCTCCTCTATCCTTGTCTCCAACAGGTAAATTCAACTTTGTCACAGGCATACGTGCAGACTATCTCTCTCTGCTGTAACATCCACATGCTTTTGAACTCTATTGGGTACATTTGCAAGCAAGTGTCTTCACTGCAGAACATTGCATCCCTTGTGTGTGGGATTGTCTTATAGGTAAATTCAACCAAATATCTGATCTGTGTAAATAACAACAGTACCTTGCCTGTGTGTAGTGAGGCATGTATTTTTTTATTCTAAAAGAGATATAGTATCCTGGAATGCCAGAACTGTTTTTGTAAGCCACTTTTATTGCTCTGTATAGCAGGGGGTGGGGACTGAGGGTGTAGATTCTTCCAATTATTGGAAATTGGGAAGAAGGCATTGTTAGAGTATATTAGTTCTCATTGCATACGGCTGTGGCCGGATAGGCTGTGGCCCTGTATTGAAGTGGACCGTTTTAAAGTGGGAAAACAGAGTCATAACTACAAGCGTTATACCTGCGTTGATTCATCTGACCCCTCCTCTATCCTTGTCTCCAACAGGTAAATTCAACTTTGTCACAGGCATACGTGCAGACTATCTCTCTCTGCTGTAACATCCACATGCTTTTGAACTCTATTGGGTACATTTGCAAGCAAGTGTCTTCACTGCAGAACATTGCATCCCTTGTGTGTGGGATTGTCTTATAGGTAAATTCAACTTTGTCACAGGCATACGTGCAGACTATCTCTCTCTGCTGTAACATCCACATGCTTTTGAACTCTATTGGGTACATTTGCAAGCAAGTGTCTTCACTGCAGAACATTGCATCCCTTGTGTGTGGGATTGTCTTATAGGTAAATTCAACCAAATATCTGATCTGTGTAAATAACAACAGTACCTTGCCTGTGTGTAGTGAGGCATGTATTTTTTTATTCTAAAAGAGATATAGTATCCTGGAATGCCAGAACTGTTTTTGTAAGCCACTTTTATTGCTCTGTATAGCAGGGGGTGGGGACTGAGGGTGTAGATTCTTCCAATTATTGGAAATTGGGAAGAAGGCATTGTTAGAGTATATTAGTTCTCATTGCATACGGCTGTGGCCGGATAGGCTGTGGCCCTGTATTGAAGTGGACCGTTTTAAAGTGGGAAAACAGAGTCATAACTACAAGCGTTATACCTGCGTTGATTCATCTGACCCCTCCTCTATCCTTGTCTCCAACAGGTAAATTCAACTTTGTCACAGGCATACGTGCAGACTATCTCTCTCTGCTGTAACATCCACATGCTTTTGAACTCTATTGGGTACATTTGCAAGCAAGTGTCTTCACTGCAGAACATTGCATCCCTTGTGTGTGGGATTGTCTTATAGGTAAATTCAACTTTGTCACAGGCATACGTGCAGACTATCTCTCTCTGCTGTAACATCCACATGCTTTTGAACTCTATTGGGTACATTTGCAAGCAAGTGTCTTCACTGCAGAACATTGCATCCCTTGTGTGTGGGATTGTCTTATAGGTAAATTCAACCAAATATCTGATCTGTGTAAATAACAACAGTACCTTGCCTGTGTGTAGTGAGGCATGTATTTTTTTATTCTAAAAGAGATATAGTATCCTGGAATGCCAGAACTGTTTTTGTAAGCCACTTTTATTGCTCTGTATAGCAGGGGGTGGGGACTGAGGGTGTAGATTCTTCCAATTATTGGAAATTGGGAAGAAGGCATTGTTAGAGTATATTAGTTCTCATTGCATACGGCTGTGGCCGGATAGGCTGTGGCCCTGTATTGAAGTGGACCGTTTTAAAGTGGGAAAACAGAGTCATAACTACAAGCGTTATACCTGCGTTGATTCATCTGACCCCTCCTCTATCCTTGTCTCCAACAGGTAAATTCAACTTTGTCACAGGCATACGTGCAGACTATCTCTCTCTGCTGTAACATCCACATGCTTTTGAACTCTATTGGGTACATTTGCAAGCAAGTGTCTTCACTGCAGAACATTGCATCCCTTGTGTGTGGGATTGTCTTATAGGTAAATTCAACTTTGTCACAGGCATACGTGCAGACTATCTCTCTCTGCTGTAACATCCACATGCTTTTGAACTCTATTGGGTACATTTGCAAGCAAGTGTCTTCACTGCAGAACATTGCATCCCTTGTGTGTGGGATTGTCTTATAGGTAAATTCAACCAAATATCTGATCTGTGTAAATAACAACAGTACCTTGCCTGTGTGTAGTGAGGCATGTATTTTTTTATTCTAAAAGAGATATAGTATCCTGGAATGCCAGAACTGTTTTTGTAAGCCACTTTTATTGCTCTGTATAGCAGGGGGTGGGGACTGAGGGTGTAGATTCTTCCAATTATTGGAAATTGGGAAGAAGGCATTGTTAGAGTATATTAGTTCTCATTGCATACGGCTGTGGCCGGATAGGCTGTGGCCCTGTATTGAAGTGGACCGTTTTAAAGTGGGAAAACAGAGTCATAACTACAAGCGTTATACCTGCGTTGATTCATCTGACCCCTCCTCTATCCTTGTCTCCAACAGGTAAATTCAACTTTGTCACAGGCATACGTGCAGACTATCTCTCTCTGCTGTAACATCCACATGCTTTTGAACTCTATTGGGTACATTTGCAAGCAAGTGTCTTCACTGCAGAACATTGCATCCCTTGTGTGTGGGATTGTCTTATAGGTAAATTCAACTTTGTCACAGGCATACGTGCAGACTATCTCTCTCTGCTGTAACATCCACATGCTTTTGAACTCTATTGGGTACATTTGCAAGCAAGTGTCTTCACTGCAGAACATTGCATCCCTTGTGTGTGGGATTGTCTTATAGGTAAATTCAACCAAATATCTGATCTGTGTAAATAACAACAGTACCTTGCCTGTGTGTAGTGAGGCATGTATTTTTTTATTCTAAAAGAGATATAGTATCCTGGAATGCCAGAACTGTTTTTGTAAGCCACTTTTATTGCTCTGTATAGCAGGGGGTGGGGACTGAGGGTGTAGATTCTTCCAATTATTGGAAATTGGGAAGAAGGCATTGTTAGAGTATATTAGTTCTCATTGCATACGGCTGTGGCCGGATAGGCTGTGGCCCTGTATTGAAGTGGACCGTTTTAAAGTGGGAAAACAGAGTCATAACTACAAGCGTTATACCTGCGTTGATTCATCTGACCCCTCCTCTATCCTTGTCTCCAACAGGTAAATTCAACTTTGTCACAGGCATACGTGCAGACTATCTCTCTCTGCTGTAACATCCACATGCTTTTGAACTCTATTGGGTACATTTGCAAGCAAGTGTCTTCACTGCAGAACATTGCATCCCTTGTGTGTGGGATTGTCTTATAGGTAAATTCAACTTTGTCACAGGCATACGTGCAGACTATCTCTCTCTGCTGTAACATCCACATGCTTTTGAACTCTATTGGGTACATTTGCAAGCAAGTGTCTTCACTGCAGAACATTGCATCCCTTGTGTGTGGGATTGTCTTATAGGTAAATTCAACCAAATATCTGATCTGTGTAAATAACAACAGTACCTTGCCTGTGTGTAGTGAGGCATGTATTTTTTTATTCTAAAAGAGATATAGTATCCTGGAATGCCAGAACTGTTTTTGTAAGCCACTTTTATTGCTCTGTATAGCAGGGGGTGGGGACTGAGGGTGTAGATTCTTCCAATTATTGGAAATTGGGAAGAAGGCATTGTTAGAGTATATTAGTTCTCATTGCATACGGCTGTGGCCGGATAGGCTGTGGCCCTGTATTGAAGTGGACCGTTTTAAAGTGGGAAAACAGAGTCATAACTACAAGCGTTATACCTGCGTTGATTCATCTGACCCCTCCTCTATCCTTGTCTCCAACAGGTAAATTCAACTTTGTCACAGGCATACGTGCAGACTATCTCTCTCTGCTGTAACATCCACATGCTTTTGAACTCTATTGGGTACATTTGCAAGCAAGTGTCTTCACTGCAGAACATTGCATCCCTTGTGTGTGGGATTGTCTTATAGGTAAATTCAACTTTGTCACAGGCATACGTGCAGACTATCTCTCTCTGCTGTAACATCCACATGCTTTTGAACTCTATTGGGTACATTTGCAAGCAAGTGTCTTCACTGCAGAACATTGCATCCCTTGTGTGTGGGATTGTCTTATAGGTAAATTCAACCAAATATCTGATCTGTGTAAATAACAACAGTACCTTGCCTGTGTGTAGTGAGGCATGTATTTTTTTATTCTAAAAGAGATATAGTATCCTGGAATGCCAGAACTGTTTTTGTAAGCCACTTTTATTGCTCTGTATAGCAGGGGGTGGGGACTGAGGGTGTAGATTCTTCCAATTATTGGAAATTGGGAAGAAGGCATTGTTAGAGTATATTAGTTCTCATTGCATACGGCTGTGGCCGGATAGGCTGTGGCCCTGTATTGAAGTGGACCGTTTTAAAGTGGGAAAACAGAGTCATAACTACAAGCGTTATACCTGCGTTGATTCATCTGACCCCTCCTCTATCCTTGTCTCCAACAGGTAAATTCAACTTTGTCACAGGCATACGTGCAGACTATCTCTCTCTGCTGTAACATCCACATGCTTTTGAACTCTATTGGGTACATTTGCAAGCAAGTGTCTTCACTGCAGAACATTGCATCCCTTGTGTGTGGGATTGTCTTATAGGTAAATTCAACTTTGTCACAGGCATACGTGCAGACTATCTCTCTCTGCTGTAACATCCACATGCTTTTGAACTCTATTGGGTACATTTGCAAGCAAGTGTCTTCACTGCAGAACATTGCATCCCTTGTGTGTGGGATTGTCTTATAGGTAAATTCAACCAAATATCTGATCTGTGTAAATAACAACAGTACCTTGCCTGTGTGTAGTGAGGCATGTATTTTTTTATTCTAAAAGAGATATAGTATCCTGGAATGCCAGAACTGTTTTTGTAAGCCACTTTTATTGCTCTGTATAGCAGGGGGTGGGGACTGAGGGTGTAGATTCTTCCAATTATTGGAAATTGGGAAGAAGGCATTGTTAGAGTATATTAGTTCTCATTGCATACGGCTGTGGCCGGATAGGCTGTGGCCCTGTATTGAAGTGGACCGTTTTAAAGTGGGAAAACAGAGTCATAACTACAAGCGTTATACCTGCGTTGATTCATCTGACCCCTCCTCTATCCTTGTCTCCAACAGGTAAATTCAACTTTGTCACAGGCATACGTGCAGACTATCTCTCTCTGCTGTAACATCCACATGCTTTTGAACTCTATTGGGTACATTTGCAAGCAAGTGTCTTCACTGCAGAACATTGCATCCCTTGTGTGTGGGATTGTCTTATAGGTAAATTCAACTTTGTCACAGGCATACGTGCAGACTATCTCTCTCTGCTGTAACATCCACATGCTTTTGAACTCTATTGGGTACATTTGCAAGCAAGTGTCTTCACTGCAGAACATTGCATCCCTTGTGTGTGGGATTGTCTTATAGGTAAATTCAACCAAATATCTGATCTGTGTAAATAACAACAGTACCTTGCCTGTGTGTAGTGAGGCATGTATTTTTTTATTCTAAAAGAGATATAGTATCCTGGAATGCCAGAACTGTTTTTGTAAGCCACTTTTATTGCTCTGTATAGCAGGGGGTGGGGACTGAGGGTGTAGATTCTTCCAATTATTGGAAATTGGGAAGAAGGCATTGTTAGAGTATATTAGTTCTCATTGCATACGGCTGTGGCCGGATAGGCTGTGGCCCTGTATTGAAGTGGACCGTTTTAAAGTGGGAAAACAGAGTCATAACTACAAGCGTTATACCTGCGTTACACCGAAGGAAAACTGAAGGCAAACTACTACAAATCAACAAAAACACACATGGACTGCATTGATACCTCAAGAGTATGTAATTCATCTCCAATATGCTCTCTTTATTTCTGTGTTATGCAAACTCTTGTATGATTTGAAAAGTTCTGATTTAATGAATTGTTTGTAATTGTTATTACTTGTTTGGTGAAGTTGTTCAGTGAAGCATAGTTTAGTGTTGCATTCTGCCTGATGTCTACTCAAACACAGTGCAAATTATCTCCTTTGACCATTTGGCCATTAGTGTTCAGGTGTAGCCTGACCTGAACAGACTCACTATATTCTTAGAATTAGTGACCTGCAGCTTTTCTGAACAGTAAAAAATAAAAACAGACATTGAACAACATCATCAAACAGGTAATTTCAACTTTAGATTTCAATTTTGTACTGTATGAACATGGCTAGGAATAACAGATGCACAGGCAAAATGTTTAAAACTATGTGTGCAAATGCTAGAAGCCTAGGAGACAAAATTCCTGATCTAATAGCAATAATGACAAGGGATGACCTAGACATTGTGGCTATCACAGAGACATGGTGGAATGAGAACCATGGATGGGACGTAGCTATACCAGGATACAATTTATTTAGGAAGGACAGAATGGGAAGTATCGGAGGAGGGGTAGCAATGTATGTAAAGAAAAACATAAATGCTACTTTAATACAAAATATTGAAGAAAAAACTGAGGCCCTTTGGGTGACCATAGAAATGGGGGAGAAGGACATTATTCGTACTGGGGTCATCTATAGGCCACCAGGCCAGGGGCAGGATTTGGACAGGAGCCTATTGCTTGATGTCACTAAAATGGCTTTAAAGGGAGAAGTCATAATCATGGGAGACTTTAATCTACCTGATGTGAATTGGGAGGAGTCTTTTGCAAGATCATCTACAAGTAGCAAATTTCTAAATTCCCTACAGGGAGCCTCTCTCAAGCAATTGGTGAGGGAGCCTACTCGCAAAGACTCAATATTAGATTTAATACTCACAAATGGTGACAGGATATCAGACATATATGTGGGTGAGAACCTGGGATCCAGTGATCATCAAGCAGTATGGTTTAGTATCAAGTCAGGGTCCAACTCCAGTCACACAAAAACTAAGGTGTTGGATTTTAGGAAGGCTGACTTTGCAAAAATGGGGAGATGTTTAAGCGACTCATTAGCGGATTGGACGAACTTGAAAGGAGTGCAGGAGAGGTGGAGAAAATTAAAAAGTGCAATACTAAAGGCAACGGACCTTTGTATCAAAAGGGTTAAGAAAAGTACCAGGAAAAGGAAGCCAGTGTGGTTTACAAAAGAGGTATCAACTAGTGTAAAAGCAAAAAAGATGGCCTTTAGGACATACAAGCAGACTCAAAATAATAATGACAAAGAAGTGTATCTTGCCAGACGCAAAGAGGCTAAGAAAGTGATCAGGCGTGCCAAGGCACAAGCTGAGGAGAAAATGGCTCAGTCGGTAGATAAAGGAAACAAAACTTTTTTTAAGTATATAAATGAAAGGAGAAAATCAAATGGAGGAATAATAAGACTGCGGACAGACACTGAGAATTTGGTGGAGGGAGACAAGGCAATTGCAGATCAGCTAAATAATTACTTTTGCTCTGTATTCACTATAGAAGGAGAAGGGAAGGGACCACAGTTAAGTTGCAAGGACATTTATAAAAATAAGGTAGATGGAGGTACATTTACTAGGGAGAAAGTCCTAACAGAACTTTCAAGACTGAAAGTGGATAAATCAATGGGGCCAGACGGAGTGCATCCAAGGATACTAAAAGAACTAAAAGATGTGTTGGTAGCGCCATTAACAGATTTATTCAACCAGTCACTAGATACAGGTGCAGTTCCAGAGGACTGGAGAAAAGCAAATGTAGTTCCACTGCACAAAAGCGGAAGCAAAGAAGAAGCAAGTAACTACAGACCAGTGAGCCTTACATCAGTAGTAGGGAAAATAATGGAAACACTATTAAAAGAAAGAATAGTGGAATATCTTAAATTAAACAACTTAAAGGATCCAAAACAGCATGGTTTTACTGCAGGGAGATCATGCCAAACAAGTCTCATTGACTTTTTTGACTCCGTGACCAAAATACTAGATGAAGGGGGGGCTGTAGATGTGGCATATCTAGACTTTAGTAAGGCATTTGACACTGTCCCACATCGCAGGCTGCTAAATAAACTTGAAAGTGTGGGATTGGATTATAAAACAATTAAATGGATAAGAACCTGGTTGCAGGATAGGAAACAGACAGTTGTCGTAAATGGAGTGCATTCTATGGAGGGACATGTTACCAGTGGAGTACCCCAGGGATCTGTACTTGGACCAGTGCTCTTTAATATCTTTGTCAGTGACATTGCAAATGGTATTGAAGGGAAAGTATGCCTTTTTGCAGATGATACAAAGATATGCAACAGAGTAGACACACCAGGAGGGGTAAATCAAATGACTGATGATCTAAGTAAACTTGAGAATTGGTCAAGAGAATGGCAACTACAGTTTAATGCTAAAAAATGCAAAATTATGCACTTGGGACTCAAAAACCCAAAGGCTCAATATAGTATCAAGGGTACTATAATGGAAACTACTGAGGAGGAAAGAGATCTAGGAGTCACTATTTCAAGTGACTTAAAGGCAGGGAGGCAATGTAACAAAGCAATGAGGAAGGCTAGTCAGATGCTTGGTTGCATAGGGAGAGGAATCAGTAGCAGAAAAAAAGACGTAATAATGCCACTTTATAGGTCATTGGTACGACCTCATCTGGAATACTGTGTCCAGTTCTGGAGGCCATATCTTCAGAAGGATATAAATACATTGGAGAGTGTACAAAGAAGGGCAACTAAAATGGTTCATGGCCTACATCACAAAACTTACCTGGATAGACTAAAAGATCTTAACATGTATAGTTTGGAGCAGAGAAGGGAAAGGGGGGACATGATAGAAATCTTCAAATATATCAAGGGTTTTAACATAGTACAGGTGGGAAATTTTCTTCAAAGGAAAACAAGTAATAAAACACGAGGACATGCACTGAAACTGGAGGGAGGTAGGTTCAGGGGAAATGTTAGAAAGAATTACTTCACAGAAAGGGTAGTGGATAAGTGGAATAGCCTCCCATCAGAGGTGGTAGAGGCTAAGACAGTAGAACAATTTAAACATGCTTGGGATAGGCATATGAATATCCTTACAAAGAAATAAGGATTAAAAAGGGTTGAGTTTACCTGAAGGGTAAAAAAGGGGCAGACTAGATGGGCCAAATGGTTCTTATCTGCCGTCAAATTCTATGTTTCTATGTAAGGCATGCATTATATGTAATAGTAGAGTGCAAGACTAATAAAAAGACTAATAAAGAGATTACATCTCCATATGTGCCAAAGTGGTTTGTGCAAAAGGCTAGTGAACAGCTAACGAACCCAATACACCAATCATGTCCAAACTATGGCCCGCCAGCTGTTGTGAAACTGCAAGTCCCATCATGCCTTGCCACAGTTCTGCTATTAGGGAATACTAAAACTATGGCAAGGCATGCTGGGATGTGTAGTTTCAAAACAGCTAAAGGGCGCTCAGTGACAAACGAGCTTTAAAATCAAAGTCAATTGTTTGGTGACCCGACTCCCAGGCTGCACGTCACCTGGATTTCTCCTCGCACCCTTCGCGCACAGTAGGGCAATAAGCTGCATCTAGTTTATTTAGGGCGCAAAAATGCAGCCAACAAGACCAGGGCAAGGGCTGCGAACAATTCATTAGCTCCCACTACATTAGGCAAGAGCTACGGGTGCACAAAACAATTGAATCACCATTATATGTTGTTTAGCACCTTACATAAATTATATATATATTTTTTATTATTATTCTTTTAATATGCAGTACAGTAAGACCAGCAACCCTTACCACCAGCATAGCTCTGCCCCAACACTCATGAAGCACCGCCTACATGTTTTGATTGGCCCACAATCCAATCAGTCAAAGAAAATGGATCACCATCAATAGGTAAAAACATTGATGGTCATCCATTGCACAATAGTGTGTATGCACTATTGTCATCAATTGCAAAGACGTCCATCCCTAAAGCTGTGCACACACAGTGCAAGTGAGCCTCTGTGCTAAGTTTGCAGTTAAGCACAGATGGCTCAGCATTGTGTGCTGAACAATCTGTCACGGCCAGTGTTCTCTGGTGTGAGAACACTGGCGATGACTAGATTTATAACTGGATGCAGTGTAAATCTAGTCAGGCAACAGCGACGCGCGGGACCGCGCAATCGTCATCACCAGAGGGTATACACATGGAGTGATCCTTTTTTCATTTCTAAGCGATCTAGTCAGATCACTTAGAAATAAGCCTCATATTCCCCTGGGCGGGATGTATTAATGTAAATCGCCAGCCGCCGCGATGCTACCGCATATGTACTAACATATGCGGCTAGCATCGGGTTGCGGTGACGGAGACCCCCGCGATACCTGTAATGTGGTGTGCGGGGGTCTCCGTCACATCCTGGCTGTGACACCTGCTGAGGGAGGAGTAGATCGATGGAGGATGGGTCGCAAGGACGGCGGGCGGCGATAGAAGCCCATAGGCATCTATAGAATATAGCCACCCAGAGGTGGAGATACCCTGCCAGGCGGAGATGGGGCGGACGGATAATGGTACATAGGAAAATGCGGTAAAACCCCCGTTTTATCACATTTTCCCTTTAGTACATCCCGCCCCCTGTGTGTATGCCCCATTAGGATGGTAGATAATACAGTATACACTTTAGACTACAGTATAACTAATGTGACAATAATCCCTGTATAACCATCCAGCAAGCAATCCCGGCGGGTGACATGTACTTGGTGTCACCTGAACGCAGCAGTGATCCCAGCCTATATACAGTATGCCCAGTTATCCCACATCTGCACTAATGGCTATGTGCAGTTTGCTAGCCTGTACGGTTTGGCTCACCTGTATCTCACCACATTGGCATGCCGGGCACATATTTACCATTACACTCACATGTGTTTATTATCATAGAACATAGCAAAGCGCGCATAGCTACTGCAGCAGAGAGAGAACATATGGTATACACACAGAGGCTTCCCATAGATTATAATCTGGTCTATATACACCTGTGTCACACTTTGAGAAAGCAGATAGATAATATACAGTGTATAATAATGCAGACAGCACTGGGGCTGAGATATTACAACCTGAGCCATAGAGTAGCGCTGCTGAGGATACACTGGTATGCCCATACACATAGATATCCCCAGGAGCACCATGCAGCAGCCCTGTGGGAGTCACATACATGACAAAGAAGTAAGGTCAGCTATCAACAATAAAACCAGAGCCTTTAAATTCTATAAAAATAACTTGAATGAGGAGGCATTCGCAAAATACAAAGAATCAAACAAAACTTGTAAAGGGGTAATCAAAGCAGCTAAAATATTATATGAAGAGTGCATAGCCACTGAAAGCAAAAACAACCCAAAGAAATTTTTTAAATACATAAATAGTAAACGTTTAATTAAGGAAAACATAGGCCCACTAACTGATACTAGTGGAAAAAGTGTTACTGAGGACAAGGGAAAAGCAAAACTGTTAAATGAGTTCTTCTCATCAGTATTTACTAAGGGAGAGCAGACTGTGGAACGAACATTTACCACAAACGGGACAAATAAGCCAGATCTCATTGTGGATTTCACGCCGAAAGAAATAATACTGAGGCTAAGCAAACTCAAAACAAATAAGTCACCAGGGCCAGATGGGATTCATCCGAGGGTATTAATGGAATTAAGGGATGAACTAGCTACCCCCCTACATTATATCTTTAGCAAGTCACTATCGTCAGGTATAGTACCAAAAGATTGGAGAATAGCAGAGGTAGTGCCAATATTCAAAAAAGGAAAAAAGGAAGATCCAGCTAATTACAGACCCGTTAGTTTAACATCAATTGTGGGTAAACTATTTGAAGGATTTTTAAGGGATGGTATCCAGGAATATTTAGATCATCACCTTCTACTCAGTACTAACCAACATGGGTTCGTGAAAAATCGTTCATGCCAAACTAATCTACTAGGGTTCTATGAAGAGGTTAGCAAAAACCTCGATAATGGAAATGCTGTAGATGTGATTTTCCTAGATTTTGCTAAAGCATTTGATACTGTCCCACACAAGAGATTGATTAATAAAATGGAGAACCTAGGATTGGGTGAAAATATCTGCAGATGGGTAGGGAATTGGCTATGTAATAGAGAACAAAGAGTGGTTGTGAATGGTGCCGTATCAGATATGATACCGGTACTAAGTGGAGTGCCCCAGGGTTCGGTTTTGGGGCCCATTTTGTTTAACATTTTTATTAACGATATTGGGATAGGGTTACTCAGCAATGTATCCATCTTTGCGGACGATACAAAACTTAGCAAAGTCATCAAATCACCAGAAGATGTCACCATGCTTCAAAATGATCTTGCAATTCTAGATGAGTGGGCAAAAAAATGGAAGATGAGGTTCAATGTAGATAAATGTAAGGTTATGCACCTTGGGAGACACAACCAGTGTGCAAGTTACAACCTTAGCGGAGAGGAACTGGGTAATTCCATACTTGAAAAGGATCTAGGAGTCCAAATAGACAGCAATCTAGGATGTAGTGCCCATTGTAACGTAGCTACAAAAAAGGCCAACAAAATTCTGGCATGTATTAAGAGGGGAATGGAAACTAGGGACTCAAGGGTAATTATGCCACTATATAAAGCATTGGTGAGACCTCACCTAGAGTACGGAGTACAGTTCTGGGCCCCACACTATAAAAAGGACATCATAGAATTAGAAAAAGTCCAAAGGCGAGCAACAAAGCTTATTAGGGGAATGGAGAATTTAAGCTACGGGGAGAGATTAAGCAATTTGGGACTATTTACATTAGAAAAGAGACGTTTAAGGGGGGACATGCTCAACATGTACAAGTATATCAAGGGCCAATATAAGGAACTGTCACACACCCTATTTTCTACTAGAAAGGAATCTAGGACGCGAGGGCATGAGTATAGATTAGAAGAAAAAAGATTTCATTCAGCTAGTAGAAAGAATTTCTTTACGGTCAGAACAGTCAAACTCTGGAACTCTCTTCCCAGAGAGGTGGTAACGGCTGGCTCATTAAATGCGTTCAAGGCAAAGTTGGACAAACATTTACTGGAGAAAAACATCCATGGGTACAAATAAGAAATATAATTTGTCTGTAAAATACCAGAACCAACCAAATCAGCAATGGATATCTATACCAGGTTGAACTAGATGGACGCAAGTCTTTTTTCAGCCTTACCTACTATGTAACTATGACCAACATACAGACTGAGCTCCAGTCCTCACCCACAGGTTGCTCAATGCTCAGGGGGTGTTCTGCACATGTGCACTTACCAGCCGCTTCTTCTACGCAGGGGCATGGCGTCCCAGTCAGTGACTGCCTCCATCAGAACAGCCGGCAGAGTGCTCATGTAGGGGGAGCAGCAGTGATGACGATGCATTATGTGCCAGGTGTAGTTCCAGCAGCTGCCAATAGGTGGCGATGGTGCGGCACAGCGTGAATGACGTCACTGCATTGTAGCTACGAGATACACAAACAGTCCGTGTATGAGTGGCTGGTACAGTGGCGTGTACCGTTAGTTCAGCGTCTGGGACAGCCACTCAGGCTGAGCCACCACGGGTTCGAATCCTCCTCCAGTGTCTGCTGTTTCAGGGGCGTGGGGTGTAGCGCCTTCGGATCCGGCAGCAGCCTGAGTTTTTGACTCATCCACTGATACCACAATATTTTCTGCTCAAACTACATAATATTAATAATTAGCCACCATATATAACCAGGAGGAATAACTTTAAGTGGGGGCAGGACGGAGTCTGTGTACAGACCAATTGTTCTAAATATACAGTTTATTCATTGGCACAAAACGGCAAAATAGGTTAAAATTAAAAAAGTGCATTAAGAAAAAAGTGAATAGAAATTGGAGCTGTGTGTCCGTGTCGCTGTACACTTATACAGTGCCCGTGTCAGCAGATTTCCACATACACAATTTTCTTTAATAACTCATGTCGACCTATTCCTGTGTTGACCTTTTTCATGCAGCCTTTTGGATTGTGTCGACCGTTTTCAGCATCAATTTAAACTAGGTCGATGTTTTTCATATGTAGACCTTTTCACTGCCGACCAAAAGATCTAATTACTGTCGACTTAATGACCCTCACCCCTGGTCACAGCGTCTATAAACTGTTATGTAGGACAGGAGACAAGTTCCGAAAACTAAAATATCATAAATTCCCAAACGTTGGGCAAAAGAAGCAGCCTCTGTGTTTTCCTTCACATGTAGTCATACAGGTAGAGTCGGACAACAGGAATAATAGGCGCTACATGATAATGTATTTATAGCATTCCTCCCAACTGTCCTGATTACAGTGGTATGGTCCCGCTATTTGGAGCCTGCCCTGATGTCCCTTGAGGGGAGGTGATCATGGCTGCTCTGCTTTGTGGAGCAGCCGGTGATTGCTGGATAGGTGCCGTGCGCAGCAAGGAGAGACGGGGCTGGGTACGCTGGCAAAGAGGATGGAAAACCCGGGGCCTCGATGCCCGGTCCCGCCCCCGTTGCACATAGCCCCGCCCCTTTCCAGGGCCAGCTGCATGCAGGTCCCACTGATCTATTGGTAAAAGTTGGAAGGAATGTTCGATGTTCTGTGTATACAATACATTCCTTTTTCTTTTTTAATAGTAGGATCGGCAGCAATTAGCTGTATGCTCTGGCCTTCGTCTGCGGATCTTCGCCTCCAGTGAAGTGTATGGCCTTTGTCAAACATACATAAAAAAAAATAAAAAAATGATACCCGATCTATTGTCTGCGGGCAGACGTGATTCTAGTCTGGCTCTAAACACAGATATTTCTCCATTCCCTGGAGAGAAATTGGCCTCACACCCCTTGCTGAAACAGGTAAGGATCATATGGTCGACCTAAAGATTGTCGACAGTCATTAGGTCAACATACTGCAAGGTCGACATGGGTCAAGGTCAACAGGTCATTTGGTCCAAAAAAGCATTAGGTCAAAATGGTCTAGCTCAACATGGGGTTTTGTACTTTTTTTTTACCCGAATGCCGACACAGTCAACATGGACACAGGATTAAGTGCACCGCATCCCCTCGCATGTCTGGCTGTGCTTGGCACTCTATGTTATTCTCCCACCACACCCTAGTGCAGGCGTTCCCAACCACGGTCCTCAAGGCACACCAACAGTACAGGTTTTAATGATATCCAGGCTTGAGCACAGGTGACTTAATTAGTACCTGTGATTTGGATTAATCCATCTGTGCTGAAGCCTGGATATCACTTAAACCTGCACTGTTGGTGTGCCTTGAGGACCGTGGTTGGGAACGCCTGCCCTAGTGGATGGTAGGGCATGAAATTCCGCCTGTCGGCACATGTCGGCTCAAAAAAACCCCCAAAAATCCAGTGAAAAACCCAGTCGACCTAGACCATGTTGACCTAATGACCTGTCGACCTAGACCCATGTCGACTTTGCAGTATGTCGACCTGATGACTGTCGACCATCTGATATCGCTGATACAGGTTAATAGATAGAGGCTATCAATCCGAACGGCCTGTAATTGGTATAGCTATCTCACCCCTGCATTACTATATTAAGTATCAATTGGTAATGGGGGAGGCGCACCCAGGAATATGTATTAGACTTGGAAGCAAAGAAAGATAAAGTATTCCTACAAGGGGCAATCTAGGTTAGCATATATTAATGTTCTGATTAATGTTATAGGTACATTAATAAAGTGACCCAAGAAACAGAGAATTGGCTAAAACATGATATTTATTGAATCATTTATTAAGGACAGCGAAATATTAAAAACATAAGTGAAAAGTGATAAATGTGAAATAAAGTGCATTAGAAAAAAAATTAAAATAAGTCTGTTACGTGTGTGTTATCGGTCATAGCATGTGTGTCTGTAATACTGTTATTAATCTCCACGCAAATATCAATTATTGCTCTAATTAGGCAGTCTTGTAAATTCATCAACAAAGGGACATGTGCACGTTTCAAGATGACGGGTGCAGCAAAATTGTTAGGAATAAAGGTGCGTACACACGGGGCAATATGATCGCTGGCAATATATTGCTAGCAATCATATCAGCAATCATATTGCCCAGTGTCCCGTTTTGTGAAAACGGGAGCGCGCACCCGGCGATTTATCGCTGGTGCACACTCCAATCACTGGCAATATGGTCGCTCAGCAACCATATTCCCAGCTATTTCAGCCCCTATCGCCCCCGTGTGTACACAGCATAATCGCCCCCGGATGACGTCAGCGAACCGGGACCAGGGCGGTCTTTTCGTATGGGCTTAATGGGCACTTGCTCTGGGGCCCCAGGTGTATAAGGGCCATACTCTGATAGCTGAGGATCCCCTTTTTCCAGGGATACCAGAATTTTTAAAATCGGCCCTGGGGAAATGGAGATATCCAACTTCAAAGCAGCAGTCCACATCTGACCTGTTAATTGCACTTCCCAGTCAGAATTCTCAGGTTCTCTCTGACTTAAGGTGCCCATACACGTCTCGATGCGGGCGTGCATTTTGAGCTTAAATAGCACGCATCGCATTCATCCTTGTACATGCGTTGTGCATACAATGCGATGAAAAGCAAGTACAAAAAGTATGTGCAGCACATACTTTTCTCTTTCAATGGTCCTGGTGACACAGCTTCACATTGGGATGTAGGAGGGTCCGCAGGAGCCAGGCACCTATCCTAAAGCTTTTGGAGGGTAGGCTCCTCCCCTACTGCATCCCAGACTCCTCAGTTCGTGTTAGGTGCCCACTGGAGTGGGTGCTATTCTAAAGGGCTGCCGGAGCAGCCGAAGGAGTAGAGTTAGTTAGGGTTTTTATTATTTTATTAACTTTTACACTAGCTAGGTAGGCACAGTGTGAGGATTCTCATTAGTGATGTTACATTGT